>NC_088213.1:20640408-20657908 GCF_036934945.1 Oncorhynchus masou masou | reverse complement strand
CCCTCCCTCCCTCCCTCCCTCCCCCTCCCTCCCTCCCTCCCTCCCTCCCCATCCTCCCTCCCTCCCTCCCTCCCTCCCTCCCTCCCTCCCTCCCTCCCTCCCTCCCTCCCTCCCCCTTCCTCCCTCCCTCCTTCCTTCCTTCCTTCCTCCTTCCATCCATCCATCCATCCATCCCCTCCCTCCATCCCTCCCTCCCTCCCTCCCTCCCTCCCTCCCTCCCTCCCTCCCTCCCCCTCCTCCTTCCTTCCATCCATCCATCCCTCCCTCCCTCCCTCCCTCCCTCCCTCCCTCCCTCCCCCCTCCCTCCCTCCCCCCTCCCTCCCTCCCTCCCTCCCCCTCCCCTCCCTCCCTCCCTCCCTCCCTCCCTCCCTCCCTCCCTCCCTCCCTCCCTCCCTCCCCCTCCCCCTCCTTCCCTCCCTCCCTCCCTCCATCCATCCATCCTTCCATCCATCCATCTCCCCCTCCCTCCCTCCCTCCCTCCCTCCCTCCCCCTCCCTCCCTCCCTCCCTCCCTCCCTCCCTCCCTCCCTCCCTCCTCCCTCCTCCCTCCCTCCCTCCCTCCCTCCCTCCCTCCCTCCCTCCCTCCCTCCCTCCCTCCCTCCCTCCCCCCCCTCCCTCCCTCCCTCCCTCCCTCCCCCCCTCCCCCCCCCCCTCCCTCCCTCCATCCATCCCTCCCTCCCTCCCTCCCTCCCCTTCCTTCCTTCCTTCCTTCCCATCCATCCATCCCTCCCTCCCTCCCTCCCTCCCTCCCTCCCTCCCTCCCTCCCTCCCTCCCTCCCTCCCTCCCTCCCTCCCTCCCTCCCTCCCTCCCTCCCCATCCCTCCCTCCCTCCCTCCCTCCTCCCTCCCTCCCTCCCTCCCTCCTCCTTCCTTCCTTCCCCTTCCTTCCTTCCATCCATCCATCCATCCATCCTTCCTTCCCTCCCTCCCTCCCTCCCTCCCTCCCTCCCTCCCTCCCTCCCCCTCCCTCCCTCCCTCCATCCCTCCCTCCCTCCCTCCCTCCATCCATCCATCCCTCCCTCCCTCCCTCCATCCCTCCCTCCCTCCCCCTCCCTCTTTCTCTGACCATGAGGAAATCTATAGTCCTGTTCAGCAGGAACACAGAACGTCAATGTCTGTGTTGATTCAATTAGCTAAAAGGAAGAGGGTTGAGATAAAGCTGCTGTTATTTATCATGGCTAAGGTAGCTGGCGCTCTGTATCGAACCACCTTAATTACAACACTGGTCTCTGGGAAACAGCTCTTCCACAAATAGGCCCCAGTAGTCAGGACAGAGGTGTGTGTTTGTGCATGTGTGTCTGCACGGTCAGCCCATAGTGATGTGTGATTATTGTGATTATTCACTAGAAGACAGAGCGGTGCAGCCTGGAAAGGATCTATATAATCCATCCTACCCAGTATTTTGATCATGTACTGTATGTGAATGTGTGAACGTTCCCTCACACTGCTTCAGTAATAGATGGATGTGTGTGTCACTGACAAAATACTTTCACATCAATGAGAGGGGAGCTGTGTCTTCATGTTTGTGCATGTGTGTGTGTGTGTGTGTGTGTGTGTGTGTGTGTGTGTGTGTGTGTGTGTGTGTGTGTGTGTGTGTGTGTGTGTGTGTGTGTGTGTGTGTGTGAGCCACAGATAGTAGCTACAGATGGGAGAGGTTGGCTGGGTGCTGTAGCAGGTGTCGGAGTTTGGCGAGGCCAGGCTGCTTCCTGGTTGTGTCTCAAATAGCACCCTATTAACATTATAGTGCACTAGTTTTGACCAGGGCGCATAGGGCTTTTGTCAAAAGAAGTGCATTATATCGGGAATAGGGTGCCATTTGAGAAAGACCAAGTCTTCAGCTCCACTCAGCTCCAACTCAACACACAATGACAGCCTGTGCTGTCTGCAGATGCAATTCTACAGAACAGAGACACTTTGTGTCACTAATAATCACTGGCTTTGAGTTAAATGACACAAATCAAGTTTATTTGATTATTGATTGTAATGATTAGAATTTTTTCTCCACGTTGTTCCTTTCTGTTCTTTTTTTAGCCTATTTTATTAATTGTAATGAAAAATAATCATCCAGAACAGCGCATCATAAAAAGCATGAAAGCTTGCTGTGTGAATAATCAGCCTGGTCTCATAGACTAGACTTAACATAGTCAACGAAAATCCGGGACTCTCTAATTAGCATGCTATGTTGCGTTTTAGTATGGTCTTTAAAACAGAAGGTTAATTAAGGTAAAAATTAAAAAGGGGGTGGTTGGTCAGGGTGGATTTTTAGACATATAATGCAAACATCTAGCAACCCAAAAGTTGCGTGTTTGAATCTCATCAAGGACAAATGTGATATTTTAGCTAATTAGCATCTTTACAACTACTTAAAACTTTTTTGCTACTTTGCATGTTAGCTACTTTGCACTTAGCATGTTAGCTATCCATTCTCCTAATCCTAACCTTAACCCTAACCTTAGTCTTAACACCTAATCCAAACCCTAACACCTAGCCTAGCAAACGTTAGCCACCTAGTGATCGTAAACCTCTACAAATTGGAATTCATAACATATCATACAAATTACAAATTCAATTTTGGTTTACTATGTTACGTCTACCTCTGAGTACAGGTTGGAATAATAGTTTATTCTAATATGGCGCTGTCTCATTCTCCTGGATGGCCTTTGTAGCTAGTTAATGTCACCACTAAAGGCTAGAGCGTCTAGTACTGCTGGATTTTACTGTCAGTTCCCCGGGCAGGTGGGATAAGAGAGTGTGTGTGTGTGTGTGTGTGTGTGTGTGTGTGTGTGTGTGTGTGTGTGTGTGTGTGTGTGTGTGTGTGTGTGTGTGTGTGTGTGTGTGTGTGTGTGTGTGTGTGTGTGTGTGTGTGTGTGTGTGTGTGTGTGTGTGTGTGTGTGTGTGTGTGTGTGTGTGTGTGTGTGTGTGTGTGTGTGTGTGTGTGTGTGTGTGTGTGTGTGTGTGTGTGTGTTACTGTAGACTGAGAAGGGCAGTTTTAGACAGCCTGTCATGTAAGAGAGGCTCTATGGCAGAAACACCAGCTTCATATAAACCTCTCTTCTCTCTCTCTCTCTCTCTCTCTCTCTCTCTCTCTCTCTCTCTCTCTCTCTCTCTCTGCCTCATTCTCCCCAACACCCTCTCTCCACTCTGCTTCTGCCGGCCCTCCCCCCTCTCTCTTTCTCTCCTCTCCCTCTCCCCCCCCCCCTCCCTCACAGGCCCGTGGCTTGTCTCTGCTGTAATATTTAACAGGACAGTTTAAAGTGACATGTTGCTTCTGTTTCAACTAGTCAAGATGGCTTCAGGACGACCAGACATTCAAAACACACAACAAATGGACACAACAACCCACAGAGCCCGAACCGCTCTCCTCTCCTCTCCGTTCCTCTTCTCTCCTCATATCTATGCTGTCACTATGATGGAAGAATACGTCTCTGGTGAGTAAAAACACAATATATTCAAACTCATGGAACAGAGAGATCAACGGCTATGGCTCAGGTCTTTATTCAGTGGTACTAGAAGCCATGAATAGAAAAGCCAAGGCACTCTTTACATACAGTATGTGATGTACATGAAAAAGCCTTGATTCATTTTCAGCAGCAATGTTTAGAAGTTACTCCGTGAACCCAATCCTACCATATTTTGATTGAACCGGTTCCATAAATGTATGACTATTGTATATCTCATGTTGATATGTTGTTGACAACCATAACCAGAGTGTGTAATGACCCAGAGAGTCATGCACTGGAGCTTTGCAGCATGCAGAGGGGAACGTGCATATGCATCCAGACATGGATCAGATGGATTTAATGGGTTTATGTGAATAATTAATCTATCTGGGATGTCTGGTCTCTTGAATACTAAATATTAACGGCCAGCTAAACTGGTATTAAGCTGCCCAGCTTCTGAAGAAGAGCCATTGCATATATTATTAGTGAATATTCTCAATGCTCACCACAGGACCAGTGATGTGGGTCCCATCCCTACTGACACACAGATAGTTCATGTTCAACACATACAGTACAGATGTACTTTAATGTCCATAGTCAACATGTTTACAGTTTTTCTCAATTGCTAAAACACAATTTCTGAAACCTTGCTCCATTTCCTGAAAACATTAAACACAAAACCTCAACTTCAAGCACTATTTACATAACCTCTGACTCCTCTTGCAAAGTGAAACATTCGCCTCAAAACAGTTTTACCTGTGTTCAAAATCAAACACTGCTCTCAAATCATAAACAAAGTGATCAAAATGATATACACTCTCAAGCAGTCAGTAAACAATACACCGAAAAATAGAAAATACATTGTTCAAAACATACAATTCTCAGGGAGAAGTACATTTTTAATCTAAAAAAATATTCATTTTTTCCCGTCATTGTCTTTTGATGAACGAAAACATGTTCTATCATAGTTGCTCAAAATTGATCAGAAATTACTACTCTGCTTTGCTCTTTTGTTTTCTGTTCTTCCTCCTCCTTGTACCCTATTTTTACAGCACTGTACCCTGCATCTCACTAACTTGTCCTTTGTCTCTGTGATACTGTCATTCTTGTTCTTTGTTGATATGAACCTGCAACCAGTCAAAATCTATTGAGCAGTCAGTACTGTTAATAAATGGAAAGCACAATGTTCAGGGCCATACAATTCATCCATTGTACAGTATACAGCCTACAATGCACTGTACTACATGGTGGGGAGTGGTGGGGCGTGGTGGGGCGGGGTGAGGCGTGGTGAGGCGTTGTGGGGCGTGGTGGTGCTGGGTGAGGCGTGGTGAGGCGTGGTGAGGCGTTGTGGGGCGTGGTGGTGCGGGGTGAGGCGTGGTGAGGCGTGGCGGGGCAGGGTGAGGCGTGGTGGGGCGGGGTGAGGCGTGGTGGGGCGGGGAGGGGCGTGGTGGGGCGGGGCGAGGCGTGGTGGGGCGTGGTGGGGCGGGGTGGGGCATGGTGGGGCGGGGTGAGGCGTGGTGGGGCAGGGTGGAGCGGGGTGAGGCGTGGTGGGGCGTGGTGGGGCGGGGTGAGGCGTGGTGGGGCGTGGTGGGTCGGGGTGAGGCGTGGGGGGCGGGGTGGGGCGTGGTGGGTGGCGGGGTGGGGCGTCGTGGGGCGGGGTGGGGCGTCGTGGGGCGGGGTGGGGCGTGGTGGGGCGGGGTGGGGCGTAGATTTGAAGTGTGTGTGTTGATAGTAAATGGATATCTCTCCTAGCACTGCAGACATGCTCCATCACTGCTGGTGTGCTGTATCCTGAGGGGGTGTTGTGGTGGTAACCACGGTAACCACCACTCACACACGCACACACACACACATGCAGAAACACACAGACACACACATACACACAAGCATGTGCACACACTCATCCATCAGCTATCAGGTCCTAAAACTAACAGACAAAATAATTGCCATGGGCCTTCAGAATATGGGACAGGGATAGTATAAGGTAGTCAATAATATACATAGCCCATCAGGCTTGGTAATACATTTTCCCTGCCCAGTCAGTGTTGTTATGAGATCTATTAACAGCCAGACCATAGAATGCTACTTTTCACACTCGAGATCGTCCTAAGAGAGCATACTTTACGCCTCTCTTTTTCCTATGGTCTTGCAGGGTGGGTGTGGTTGTAGATGTGTGTGTGCACTCGTTCAGGCGTGTGTGCGTGCAGGCGTGCATGTGTGTGTGCAGGCGTGCATGTGTGTGTGTGTGTCTGGAAAGGAAAAAGCTACCTTTAGACATGTAATGTGTCTACCGCGTTCTCGCCATCAGAAAAACTGGAAAAATATAAGTTGTCACAATAAATAACAGCCTCTCTCTCTCTTTTTCGATATCTAGCTTTCCTTTTTTCTCCCTCTTGTCTCTCTCTCTTTCTCCCTCCGTCTTTCCTTATCTCTCTTTCGCTCTGCCCCTAAGCCTCTCCGACCATCTTTCGGCAGGATAGAACAGTGTCCTCTTGTAAGACAAGGGGTGATGGTCTATGTATATTTGTAAACAACAGCTGGTGCACAAAATCTAAGGAAGTCTCAAATTTTGCCCACCTGAGGTAGAGAATCTCATGATAAGCTGTAGACCACACTATTTACCAAGAGGGATTTCATCTATATTCTTCGTAGCTGTCTATTTACCACCACAAACCGATGCTGGCACAAAGACCTCACTCAATGAGCTGTATAAGGCCATAAGCAAACAGGAAGACGCTCATCCAGAGACGGCGCTCCTAGTGGCAGGGGACTTTAATGCAGGGAAACTTAAATCTGTTTTACCTCATTTCTACCTTTACTCCACACACAGAGATCCGTACAAAGCTCTCCCTCGCCCTCCATTTGGCAAATCTGACCATAATTCTATCCTCCTGATTCCTGCTTACAAGCAAAAACTAAAGCAGAAATAAAAAAGTAGTCAGATGAAACCGATGCTAAGTTACAGGACTGTTTTGCTAACACAGACTGGAATATGCTCCGGGATTCTTCCGATGGCATTGAGGAGTACACCACATGAGTCACTGGCTTCATCAATAAGTGCATCGATGAAGTCATCACCACAGTGACTGTACGCTCAATACCCCAAAGGGATACAAAGGGAAGCACAGCCGCGAGCTGCCCAGTGACGCGAGCCTACCAGAAGAGTTATATTACTGCTATGCTCCCTTCGAGGCAAATAACACTGAAACATGCATGAGAGCATCAGCTGTTCCAGACGACTATGTGATCATGCTCTCCGTAGCCGATGTGAGTCAGACCTTTAAACAAGTCAACATTCACAAGGCCGTAGGGCCAGACGGATTACCAGCACGTGTACTCCAAGCATGCACTGACTGTCAGGATTTGGCCAGGGTTGTTCCGGGTTTTGGTCACTAGATGCCCCCATTGTGCTTTTTGACCTTATGTTTTTTCCCTTGTTCCCCATTATTATTTGCACCTGTGCCTCGTTTCCCCTGATTGTATTTATACCCTTAGTTTCCCTCAGTTCTGTGCTCTGTGTTTGTATGTTAGCACCCAGCCCTAGTGTTCTGTGTATTCTTGTCGTTTCCGGTGGATGCTCTTGTGGAGTTCTGTTTTTGTTTTTGAGTATCTCTTGAGGCTTTTTTGTGCTATTCCTACCACCTTTTGGATTTGCCATTTTTGTATTACTGGACTTCCTCCATCCCATGGCAATACTACTATCCTAGTCATAATCGACAGGTTTTCAAAGGCGGCCAGGTTCGTCCCTCTGACTAAGTTACCTTCTGCCAAGGAAACGGCTGAGTTGGTAATTAATCATGTGTTCCGAGTCTTCGGCATTCCTCAAGATATGGTTTCTGACAGAGGTCCCCAGTTCGCCTCAAGGTTTTGGAAGGCCTTCTGCCAACTCATGGGGGCTTCTGCCAGTCTATCTTCAGGGTACCATCCGGAGTCCAACGGCCAAACAGAGAGGATGAATCAAGAGCTGGAAACCACCCTCCGATGTATGACTCGTGACAACCCGTCCACATGGTCATCTTTTATTGTTTGGGCCGAATACGCGCACAACACCTTGCACTCCTCCTCCACTGGTATGTCCCCGCACGAGTGTCAGTTTGGCTATGCTCCTCCATTGTTCCCGGACCAGGAGGCAGAAGTCAGAGTGCCTTCAGCCTTGAAGTTCGTCAGACGCTGTCGGCTTATGTGGAGGAAGACCCGTCTTAATCTTATGCGTTCCTCACAGAGGTACCAACAACAAGCCAACAGACGTCGCCGTCCCGGGTCTAACCTGCGCCCCGGCCAGAGAGTCTGGCTCTCCACAAGAGACTTACTTCTACGGGTGGAGTCTCGCAAGCTGTCCCAAAAATACATCGGTCCCTTCAAGGTTGCCAGGAGAGTTAACCCAGTTTCTTATCGCCTACACTTACCCAGATCCCTTAAGATTAATCCCACATTTCACATTTCATTGTTAAAACCTGTTGTTTTTTCTCCCCTTGTCCCGGCAGACAGACCTCCCCCTCCGCCTCGTGTCATTGGAGGCCAGCCGGCTTATACCGTCCATCGGATACTGGATTCCCGCCGGGTGCAGCGGTCCTGGCAGTATCTGGTGGACTGGGAAGGCTACGGTCCCGAGGAGCGCTCCTGGGTTCCTGCCAAAGACATCCTGGACCCTGACCTCATTCGTCAGTTCAGGGCCCTCCACCCTGAGAGTTGGTAGGAACGTCAGGAGCCGTTCCTAGGGGGATTCTGTCAGGATTTGGCCAGGGTTGTTCCGGGTTTTGGTCACTAGATGCCCCCATTGTGCTTTTTGACCTTATGTTTTTTCCCTTGTTCCCCATTATTATTTGCACCTGTGCCTCGTTTCCTCTGATTGTATTTAAACCCTTAGTTTCCCTCAGTTCTGTGCTCTGTGTTTGTATGTTAGCACCCAGCCCTAGTGTTCTGTGTATTCTTGTCGTTTCCGGTGGATGCTCTTGTGGAATTCTGTTTTTGTTTTTGAGTATCTCTTGAGGCTTTTTTGTGCTATTCCTACCACCTTTTGGATTTGCCATTTTTGTATTGAAGGACTTCTCCTTTTTACTTTATTAAATACACCATCTTAAGTACTGCTGTGTCTGCCTCATCTTCTGGGTTCTGCTGACTATTCGTGGCTCAGTTGGTTAAGTGACTGTTTCTCACTCCGGAGACCCAGGTTCGTAACCGGGTCCTGACACTGACCAACAGGCAAGTGCCTTCAATTACATTTTCAACCTGTCCTTGACTGAGTCTGTAATACCAACATGTTTCAAGCAGACCACCATAGTCCCTGTGCCCTAGAACACTGAGGTAACCTGCCTAAATGACTACCGACTAGTAGCACTCACGTCTGTAGCAATGAAGTGCTTTGACAGGCTGGTCATGGCTCACATCAAGACCATTATCCCAGAAACCCTAGACCCACTCCAATTTGCATACCACCCCAACAGATCCACAGATGATGCAATCTCAATTGCACTCCACACTCCCCTTTCCCACCTGGACAAAATGAACACCTATGTGAGAATGCTATTCATTGACTACAGCTCAGCGTTCAACAACATAGTGCCCTCAAAGCTCATCACTAAGCTAAGGACTCTGGGGCTAAACACCTCCCTCTGCAACTGGATCCTGGACTTTCTGACGGGCCACCCACAAGTGGTAAGGGAAGGTAACAACACATCCGCCACTCTGATCCTCAACACGGGGCCCCTCTAGGGTGCATGCTCAGTCCCCTTTTGTACTACCTGTTCACTCATGACTACACGGCCAGGCATAACTCCAACACCATCAAGAAGTTTTCCGATGACACAACAGTGGTAGGCCTGATCACCGACAACAATGAGACAGCCTATAGGGAGGAGGTCAGAGACCTAGCCATGTGGTGCCAGGACAACAACCTCTCCCTCAACGTGATCAAGACAAAGGAGATGATTTTGGAATACAGGAAAAGGAGGACCGAGCACGCCCCATTCTCATCGATGGGGCTGTTGTGCTTCAAGTTCCTTGGTGTCCACATCACCAACAAACTATCATGGTCCAAACACACCAAGACAGTCGTGAAGAGGGCACAACAAAGCCCATTCCCCCTCAGGAGTCCTCAGATCCTCAAAAGTTCTATAGCTGCACCATCGAGAGCATCCTGACGGGTTGCATCACTGCCTGGTATGAGAACAGATCATCCTCCGACCGCAAGGCACTACAGACAGTAGTGCGTACGGCCCAGTACATTGCTGGGACCAAGCTTCCTGCCATCCTGGACCTATATGCTAGGCGGCGTCAAAGGAAGCCCCATTTTTTAAAAGACTCCAACCCAAGTCATACACTGTTCTCTCTGCTACCGCATGGCAAGCGATACAGGAGCAAGTCGAGGTCCAAAAGGCTTCTTAACAGCTTCTACCCCCAAGCCATAAGACTGCTGAACAACTAATCAAATGGCCACTCGGACTATTTGCATTGACACCCCCCTTGGTTTTTACACAGCTGCTACTCGCTGTTTATTATCTATGCATAGTTACTTTAACCACTACCTACATGTAGAAATTACATTGACTAACCTGTACCCCCTCACATTGACTCTGTACCATTACCCCCTATATACCAGTACCCCCTATATATATATATATTATTTTATTATGTTCCTTATTATTTATTTAAAAAAAATAAAAATAACTTTAGTTTATTTAGTAAATATTTTCTTAGCTCTATTTTCCTAAAACTGCATTGTTGGTTGAGGGCTTGTAAGTAAGCATTTCACTGTTGTATTCTGCGCATGTGATAAATCTAATTTGATTCAATTTAAAATGCACTGTCAACTGTGGGACCTTTTATAGACAGATGTGTGCCTTTCCAAATCATGTCCAGTCGATTGAATTTACCACAGGTGGATTCCAATCAAGTTGTAGGAACATCTCAAGGATGATCAATGGAAACAGTCTCTGGAGTCTCATAGCAAAAGGTCGGAATACTAAATAAGGTATTTCTGTTTTTTATTTACAATATATTTGCAAAAATGTCTTAGAGCCTTTTTTCGTTTTGTTATTATGAGGTATTGTGTGTAGATTGATGAGAGGATTTAAAAAAATGTTTTTAGAATAAGGCTGTAACGTAGCAACATGTGGAAAAAGGGTTCTGAAAACCTTCCGAATGCACAGTATGTGACGGTGTCTCACCCCTCCTTCTCCTACTCCCCTGTCCCTCCCCCATTCCCTCCCTCCTCACGTGGGTTTTTATTTTTTAACAGGTGACCTTTGGTGACGTCTGTAAGGATAACCCCTGCCCTTGGGCCTGGGAGACCCTTCTCTGCTGCAGGTCTGCCCCAACACACTGTAAACAACACCTGTAAAGTAGGACACACACAGGCTATCTTTCTATATTTACCACATGTAGACAGGTCCCTGGCCGCTGTGCACAGACTGGGGGAGACTTCCAAGAGAGCTATACTAAACGTCAGCCTTGCTGCTCCTCTCCTCTCCCTCTCCTCTCCCTCTCCTCTCCTCTCCTCCTCTCCTCTCCTCTCCTCTCCTCTCCTCTCCTTGCTGCCTCCTCTCCTCCTCTCCTCCCTCTCCTCTCCTCTCCTCTCCTCTCCTCTCCTCTCCTCCCTCTCTCTCCCTCCCTCTCCTCTCCCCCCTCTCTCCCTCTCCTCTCCTCTCCTCTCCCCCCCCTCTCTCCTCCTCCTCCTCTCTCCCTCCCTCTCTCCTCTCCTCTCCTCTCCTCTCTTCTCCTCTCCCCTCCTCTCCTCTTCTCTCCTCTCCTCTCCTCTCAGCCTGTCAGGCAAGATGGCCCTCTGCCAGAGATATGGTTGCCTGTGGACTAGGCATTGTAAGGTTCATAGCGTTCGGGGTGAGAGGAGGTTACTCTTTGATAGATTCATAACATATGGGACCCATCATGTCTGCCAGAGAGAGAGACTGGTTTACACTGAATCTATGTAACAAATCAGAAATAGACAGCCCACACTGCAACACAGTTAAGTATGTATTTTGAAAATACTAGTTTGAGTCAAATCTACAAAAACCATAAACATGCATAAACATTTTTAAAATGTCAACTTCATATTGTGTTTGTATTACCTCACTAGTATTTAGGTTTTCAAAGAATTCCTTTTTAACAGGTGCATTAGCAGTGTTTCCATAGGTTTACACACAGATATAAATAGAACCATAGAATCTCTATGGATTTACCCTCCACTAGATCACTGGCAGTAGGTAGCAGTAGACAGGCTGGTGCATCATGGTGGAATGAGTTTCATCCCAAATGGCACCCTATTCCCTATATAGTGCACTACTTTTGACCAAAACCCAGAGACTACATAAGGAATAGGGTGCCATTTGGGACACATCCATGGTGTCTTGGTTGGCTGAATAGGCCCAGCTGTGTCCTTCTCTCTCCTTTGGACTGGGGCTGGGTACAGGGAGATCAGGGAGGAGGGAGGAGGTTGGGGTGGAGGGTAGAGGGCTGCACATCTGTTGGCTGGTCACAGTAGAATGCACAGGTCCCCTGGCAGCCACTTACTCCTGACCTGTGTGTGAGCTCAGCCACCTGGGACCGCGACAGCTTGACTGGAACATCCGGTGGGTCACAGTAGCTTCCTGGCTGTGAAAAGACTGCCCTGATCTCCCTCCAGTCTTCCTTCAGTCTTCTAAACAAAGGGGATGTTCTGCTGTTCTGCTCTGCATGGATAAACAACCAGAGGGTTTCTCTATGGGGATCATCAGAGCAGTGGGAATGTCATCTCATTTAAGAGGGTTTTTATAGGGATTTCACACAGTGTTTACCATAGCAATATCAGCACCAGAGATTGGTATTATTGACCCAAATGTTTCTTTTGGCATGCATATCAAATACTGTAGTTCAATAAAAAAACAGTCTTTATGATATACTGTATGAGGTACATAGAATGACAAAGGAGCATATTGACGATCAAGGCTGTAGTATTGTGTATGTTTATATGATTTATGCCTTATAGAGATCATTATAATATTTCAATGTAAACATATATGGATAATGTGTAGCCTGATCAATCAATCAAATGTATTTATAAAGTCCTTTTTACATCAGCACAAATTAGTGGATTCAGCTATTTCAGCCACACTCATTGCTGACAGGTGTATAAAATCGAGCACACAGCCATGTATTCTCTATAGACTAACATTGGCGGTATAATGGCCCGTACTGAAGAGCTTAGTGACTTTCAACGTGGCACTGTCATAGGATGCCACCTTTCCAGTTCTAGACGATTCCGTGCTTCTAACTTTGTGGCAACAGTTTGGTTTCAGCAAGACAATGCACAAATCGAGGTCCATACAGAAATCGTTTGTCAAGATGGGTGTGGAAGAACTTGACTGGCCTGCACAAAGCCCTGACCTCAACCCCATCAAAAACCTTTGAAATGAATTGAAATGCAAACTGCGAGCCAGACCTAATCACCCAACACTGTGTCCACATGAATTACCATTATTTTGTAATGAGATGTTCGATGAGCAGGTGTCCATGTACTTTTGGCCATGCAGTCTATCTTCATGGATGCCAGGTCGCAATTGTAAATGAGAACTTGTTCTCAACTTGCCTACCTGGTTAAATAAAGGTAGAATAAATAAATAAAATAAATGGATAACCAAGCACATGGATAACCAAACACAACCAAACTGTCTCTCTCTCTCTCTCTCTCTCTCTCTCTCTCTCTCTCTCTCTCTCTCTCTCTCTCTCTCTCTCTCTGTCTCTCTCTCTCTCGCTCTCTCCCTCTCTCTCTCTCTCTCGCTCTCTCTCTCTCTCTCTCTCTCTCTCTCTCATAGTGTGTTAGTGGTGTTAAGGCTGCTATTAACTGTGGCATTGCCAGAGAGATAGATGGTCTCAGCCAGACAATGTTTCTCCTTCCACAGGAATCAATATGTCTCTCTCTCTCTCTCTCTCTCTCTCTCTCTCTCTCTCTCTCTCTCTCTCTCTCTCTCTCTCTCTCTCTGTCTCACAGTGAAATGAAAAACAGACAATCTTCTCCTAATGCATCGGCTTTATTACACATATTTATCACCAAGGGAGGGAGGGAGGGATAGGAGGGAGGAGGGGGGAAGGGGAGGGATGGGTAGGAGGGAGGGGGAGAGAGGGATGGATGGATGGGTGAGGGGAAGGATGGGGGGTGGATGGGTATGAGGGAGGGAGGGGGGATGCGTGGGGTGGAGTGGGAGAAGGAGGAGGAGGAAGAGTAGGAGACCGCATCCTCAAAGACAGACGGACAGACAGACAGACAGACAGACAGACAGACAGACAGACAGACAGACAGACAGACAGACAGACAGACAGACAGACTATGCAGTGAGACTCATGGTGTGATTATGGAGAACATGGGAAAGTGTTTTCCTATTTTTTTAATGTTCACACGGCATTTACTTCCTTGCTTGGGTTCCTCTCTCTCTCTCTCTCTCTCTCTCTGTCTGTCTCTCTTTTTCTCTCTTTTTCTCTCTCCTCTCTCTCTCTCTCTCTCTCTCTCTCTGTTTCTCTCTTTCTCTGTCTCTCTCTCTCTGTCTCTCTTTTTCTTTCTTATTCTCTCTCCTCTCTCTCTCTCTCTGTTTCTCTCTCTCTCTCTCCCCTCTCTCTCTGCTTCTCTCTCTCTGTTTCTCTCTCTCTCCTCTCTCTCTCTGTTTCTCTCTCTCTCTAGCCTACAGCCTTCCTCGACGGCCCCTTTAATATTACATGAGCTCTGTAATAGCTTTAGCAGGATGTATAGAGAATGTGACGTGTGTCTGTGTGTGTGTGTGTTTGTGTGGGAGGGGGTGCCATATGTTACAGAGCGGAGATGGAATTGGCTCCATCTCAAACAGTGAAAGCGATAGAACAGAGCCAGAAATAAAGAATCATAAAAATCCTCCTCTCTCTCTCCCTCTCCCCTCATCACCCGCAGCAATAGAATTAAACACCTGTGGTTTGAGCAATGAGCTCTACAACTGTCGCTCCTCTCTCTCTCTCTCTCTCTCTCTCTCTCTCAACCTCTGGCCTTTTTCTCTTTCCACATATCCCTCATCCCTTTTCATTATTCCCTCTCTCCCTCTCTTCTTCTTAACCTCTCTCCCTCTTTTCTTCTTAACCTCTCTCCCTTAAGTTCTCTTTCCTCCCTTTCTCTCTCCTCCTCCTTCTCTCTCACCCCCCTGTCGTCTCTTCCAGCCTGAGGCTAATCTATTGTACAGACAAAGAGAAGTAGAGAGCTGCTGACATCTAATAAAGACTCAAAGAGGAGAGAGGGGGGGTGAGGGAAGGGTGATACTGAGAGGGACTGATGCTGGGGTATATTATGCCTGATACTGGATGATTCTGCCTCATTGTTGGTGATGCCAGAGGCTATCTAGTTTTTATTTTCCTTATTGGAGAGGGCAAGGAGGGGAGGGCAGGCAAGAGGAGAGGAGATGGGGTAAGGAGAGGAGAGGAGAGGAGAGGAGAGGAGAGAGAGGGGGTGAGGGAAGGGTGATACTGAGAGGGACTGATGCTGGGGTATATTATGCCTGATACTGGATGATTCTGCCTCATTGTTGGTGATGCCAGAGGCTATCTAGTTTTTATTTTCCTTATTGGAGAGGGCAAGGAGGGGAGGGCAGGCAAGAGGAGAGGAGAGGAGAGGAGAGGAGAGGAGGGAGGGGAGGGAGGAGAGGAGAGGGGAGGGGAGAGAGGAGGGGAGGGAGAGGAGAGGAGAGGAGAGGAGAGGAGAGGAGAGGAGAGGAGAGGAGAGGAGAGGAGAGGAGAGGAGAGGGAGAGGAGAGGAGAGGGAGAGGAGAGAGGGGGTGAGGGAAGGGTGATACTGAGAGGGACTGATGCTGGGGTATATTATGCCTGATACTGGATGATTCTGCCTCATTGTTGGTGATGCCAGAGGCTATCTAGTTTTTATTTTCCTTATTGGAGAGGGCAAGGAGGGGGGGCAGGCAAGAGGAGAGAGGAGATGGGGTAAGGAGAGGAGAGGAGAGGAGAGGAGAGGAGAGGAGAGGGGAGAGGGGGTGAGGGAAGGGTGATACTGAGAGGGACTGATGCTGGGGTATATTATGCCTGATACTGGATGATTCTGCCTCATTGTTGGTGATGCCAGAGGCTATCTAGTTTTTATTTTCCTTATTGGAGAGGAGCAAGAGGAGAGGAGGGCAGGCAAGGAGAGGAGAGGAGAGGGATAGTGAGGATGGAGAGGTGATGCCAGAGAGGAGAGGAGGGAAGGAGGGAGGTTGGGAGGGAGAGAGAGAGGAGAGGAGGGTGAGGGAGAGGAGTAAGGAGAGAGGTGGTTGGGGGGAGAGGAGATAGAGGGAAGGGTGATACTGAGATGCTGGGGTATATTATGCCTGATACTGGATGATTCTGCCTCATTGTTGGTGATGCCAGAGGCTATCTAGTTTTTATTTTCCTTATTGGAGAGGGCAAGGAGGGGAGGGCAGGCAAGAGGAGAGGAGAGGAGAGGAGAGAGAGGGGGTGAGGGAAGGGTGATACTGAGAGGGACTGATGCTGGGGTATATTATGCCTGATACTGGATGATTCTGCCTCATTGTTGGTGATGCCAGAGGCTATCTAGTTTTTATTTTCCTTATTGGAGAGGGCAAGGAGGGGAGGGCAGGCAAGAGGAGAGGAGAGGAGAGGAGAGGAGAGGAGGGGAGGGGAGGGGAGAGGAGAGGAGGGAGAGGAGAGGAGGGGAGGGAGGGGAGAGGAGAGGAGAGGAGAGGGAGAGGAGAGGAGAGAGAGGAGAGGAGAGGAGAGGAGAGGAGGGAGGAGGAGGGAGAGGAGGGGAGAGGAGGGGAGAGGAGGGGCAGATGATGGTAATGATGTGCTGACAGTCCACTTAAGAGAAGGGGGGACTGGGTGATACAGTAAGGAGGGTGGTTGGGGATAGTGAGATGGAGGCTGGGTGATACAGTAAGGAGGGTGGTTGTGGATAGTGAGATGGAGCCTGAGTGATACAGTAAGGAGGGTGGTTGGGGATAGTGAGATGGAGGCTGGGTGATACAGTAAGGAGGGTGATTGGGGATAGTGAGATGGAGTCTGAGTGATACAGTAAGGAGGGTGGTCGGTGGTAGTGAGATGGAGGCTGGGTGGTACAGTAAGGAAGGTGGTTGGGGATAGTGAGATCGTGGCTGGGTGATACAGTAATGAGGGTGGTCAGTGGTCGTGAGATGGAGTCTGGGTGATACATTAATGAGGGTGGTTGGGGATAGTGAGATGGAGTCTGAGTGATACAGTGGAGGCTGGGTGGTACAGTAATGGAAGGGTGGGGGTGGTAGTGAGATGGAGGCTGGGTGGTACAGTAAGGAAGGTGGTTGGGGATAGTGAGATCGTGGCTGGGTGATACAGTAATGAGGGTGGTCAGTGGTCGTGAGATGGAGTCTGGGTGATACATTAATGAGGGTGGTTGGGGATAGTGAGATGGAGGCTGGGTGATACAGTAATGAGGGTGGTTGGGGATAGTGAGATGGAGGCTGGGTGATACAGTAAGGAGGGTGGTTGGGGATAGTGAGATGGAGGCTGGGTGATACAGTAAGGAGGGTGGTCGGTGGTAGTGAGATGGAGGCTGGGTGATACAGTAATGAAGGTGGTTGGGGATAGTGAGATGGAGGCTGGATGGTACAGTAATGAGGGTGGTTGGTGGTAGTGAGATGGAGGCTGGGTGATACAGTAAAGAGGGTGGTTGGTGGTAGTGAGATGGAGGCTGGGTGATACAGTAAGGTGGGTGGTTGGTGGTAGTGAGATGGAGGCTGGGTGATACAGTAAGGAGGGTGGTTGGTGGTAGTGAGATGGAGGCTGGGTGATGCAGTAAAGAGGGTGGTTGGTGGTGGTGAGTTGGAGGCTGGGTGATACAGTAAAGAGGGTGGTTTGTGGTCGTGAGATAGGAAGTCTAATAAGGAAGGGGGCAGGGTTGGTGGGTAAGATTCTCTCCCAGAAGCCTCTGCTCTCTGTAGCGTTACTAAGGGAACAGATTGATGTTGACACTGCCCTCAGAGGGCCGGAGGAAAGACTGGAGATATCTAGTTCCTTTATCTCTCTTTTTTTCTTCCTCCCTTTCTCTTTCATTTTCTATCGCTCTCATCTCACTCCCTTTCCTTCCCCT
>NC_088213.1:20632908-20637908 GCF_036934945.1 Oncorhynchus masou masou | reverse complement strand
GTCTCATGAGCTCTGAAAACAAGGACATGGAGACACAACCCTGTCTCATGAGCTCTGAAAACAAGGACATGGAGACACAACCCTGTCTCATGAACTCTGAAAACAAGGACATGGAGACACAGCCCTGTCTCATGAGCTCTGAAAACAAGGACACAGCGGGGGGCGGAACGAATACATTTGAAGTCACAAGTTTACATGTACCTCAGCCAAATACATTTCAACTCAGTTTTTCACAATTCCTGACATTTATTCCTAGTAAAAATTATATATTTTGACAGTTAGGATCATCACTTTATTTTAAGAATGTGAATGTAAGAATAATAGTAGAGAGACTGATTTATTTCAGTTTTTATTTCTTTCATCACATTCCCAGTGGGTCAGAAGATTACATACACTCAATTCGTACTTGGTAGCATTGCCTTTAAATTGTTTAACTTGGGTCAAACGTTTCAGGTATCCTCCCACAAGCTTCCCACAATAAATTGAGTGAATTTTGGCCCATTCCTCCTGACAGAGCTGGTGTAACTGAGTCAGGTTTGTAGGCCTCCTTGCTCGCACACGCGTTTTCAGTTCTGCCCACAAATTTTCTATAGGATTGAGGTCAGGGCTTTGTCATGGCCACTCCAATACCTTGACTTTGTTGTCCTTGAGCCATTTTGCCACAACTTTGGAAGAATGCTTGGGGTCATTGTTCATTTGGAAGACCCATTTGCGAACAAGCTTTAACTTCCTGACTGATGTCTTGAGATGTTGCTGCAATACATCCACATAATTTTCCTCCCTCATCATGCCATCAATTTTGTGAAGCACCAGTCCCTCCTGCAGCAAAGCACCTCCACAACATGATGCTGCCACCCCCGTGCTTCATGGTTGGGATGGTGTTCTTCGGCTTGCAAGTTTCTTCCTTGCTGAGCGGCCTTTCAGGTTATGTTGATATAGGACTCGTTTTACTGTGGATATAGATACTTTTATACCTGTTTCCTCCATCATCTTCACAAGGTCCTTTGCTGTTGTTCTGGGATTGATTTGCACTTTTCACACCAAAGTACGCTCATCTCTAGGAGACAGAACGCGTCTCCTTCCTGAGTGGTATGACAGCTGTGTGGTCCCATGGCGTTTATACTTGCGTACTATTGTTTGTACAGATGAATATGGAACCTTCAGGCATTTGGAAATTGTTCCCAAGGATGAACCAGACTTGTGGGGGTATACAATTGTTTTTTGGATGTCACTTAGCTTATCAGAAGCTTCTAAAGACATGACATCATTTTCTGGAATTCTCCAAGCTGTTTAAAGGCACAGTCAACTTAGTGTATGTAAACTTCTGACCCACTGGAATTGTGATACAGTGAATTGTAAGGGAAATAATCTGTCTAAACAATTGCTGGAAAAATTAATTGTGTCATGCACAAAGAAGATGTCCTAACCGACTTCCCAAAACTATAGTTTGTTAACAAGAAGTGTGTGGAGTGGTTGAAAAACAAGTTTTAATGACTCCAACCTAAGTGTATGTAAACTTCCGACTTCAATTGTATGTATTAGTGTAAGGGTGTGTGGGTTAGGGGTAGTTGGGAGCCACCTAGAAAAACTACAAATTCTAGCTCATTTTTCAAAAAACAAGCCTGAAAGTCTTCCTAAAGACTGTTGACACCTACTGGAAGCCCTAGGAACTGCAATCTGGGAGGTATTCCTTTGATTTTCCCCTAGACAGCCATTTCAATGAGTGGTGACCTCAAAGAAAAGCATTTCCGGATGGATTCTCCTTGGGTTTTTGCCTGCCATATCAGCTTTGTTATATTCACAGACATTATTTTAACAGTTTTAGAAACGTTAGAGTGTTTTCTATCCAATACTACCAATTATATGCATATCCTAGCTTCTGGGCTTGAGTAACAGGCAGTTTAATTTGGGCACCTCAGTCATCCAAACCCTCAAATACTGCCCCCTATCCCTAAGAATTTAGGGGTAGTATGTACATTTACATTTACATTTAAGTCATTTAGCAGACGCTCTTATCCAGAGCGACTTACAAATTGGTCCCCCTCTCTCTCTCCTACCCCTCCTCATCTCCTTGGTCCCCCTCTCTCTCCCTACCCCCTCCTTTCTCTCTCTCTCTCTCTCTCTCTCTCTCTCTCTCTCTCTCTCCCTCCTCTCTCTCCATCTCTCAGTATGCTCCCCTCTCTCTCTCCTACCCCCTCCTCTCTCTCTCTCTCTCTCTCTCTCTCTCCCTCCTCTCTCTCTCTCCCTCCTCTCTCTCTCTCTCTCTCTCTCAGTATGCTCAGTATGCTCCCTCCTCTCTCTCTCTCTCTCTCTCTCTCTCTCTCTCTCCCTCTCTCTCTCTCTCTCTCTCTCTCTCTCTCTCTCTCTCTCTCCATCTCTCAGTATGCTCCCCCTCTCTCTCTCCTACCCCCTCCTCTCTCTCTCTCTCTCTCTCTCTCTCTCTCTCTCTCTCTCTCTCTCTCTCTCTCTCTCTCTCTCAGTATGCTCAGTATGCTCCCTCCTCTCTCTCTCTCTCTCTCTCTCTCTCTCTCTCTCTCTCTCTCTCTCTCTCAGTATGCTCCCTCCTCTCTCCATCTCTCTCTCTCTCTCTCTCAATTCAATTCAATTCAATTCAAGGGGCTTTATTGGCATGGGAAACATGTGTTAACATTGCCAAAGCAAGTAAGGTATATAATATATAAAGTGAAATAAACAATAAAAATTAACAGTAGACATCACACATACAGAAGTTTCAAAACAATAAAGACATTACAAATGTCATATTATATATATATATATATCATGCCTGTATATAAATATATATAGTATATATATGTGTTTTTACAATGTGCAAATGGTCCTGTGCACAAGATAAAATAAATAAGCATAGATATGTGTTGTATTTACAATGGTGCGTGTTCTTCACTGGTTGCCCTTTTCTCGTGGCAACAGGTCACAAATCTTGCTGCTCTGATGGCACACTGTGGAATTTCACCCAGTAGATATGGGAGTTTTTCAAAATTGGATTTGTTTTCGAATTCTTTGTGGATCTGTGTAATCTGAGGGAAATATGTCTCTCTAATATGGTCATACATTGGGCAGGAGGTTAGAAGTGCAGCTCAGTTTCCACCTCATTTTGTGGGCAGTGAGCACATAGCCTGTCTTCTCTTGAGAGCCATGTCTGCCTACGCGGCCTTTCTCAATAGCAAGGCTATGCTCGCTGAGTCTGTACATAGTCAAAGCTTTCCTTAATTTTGGGTCAGTCACAGTGGTCAGGTATTCTGCCGCTGTGTACTCTCTGTGTAGGGCCAAATAGCATTCTAGTTTGCTCTGTTTTTTTGTTAATTCTTTCCAGTGTGTCAAGTAATTATCTTTTTGTTTTCTCATGATTTGGTTGGGTCTAATTGTGCTGCTGTCATGGGGCTCTGTGGGGTGTGTTTGTGAACAGAGCCCCAGGACCAGCTTGCTTAGGGGACTCTTCTCCAGGTTCACCTCTGTAGGTGATGGCTTTGTTGTGGAAGGTTTGGGAATCGCCCTTTTAGGTGGTTATAGAATTTAACTGCTCTTTTCTGGATTTTGATGATAATTAGTGGGTATCGGCCTAATTTTTGTGCTCTGCATGCATTATTTGGTGTTCTAGTTGTACACTGAGGATATTTTTGCAGAATTCTGCGTGCAGAGTCTCAGGTGTTTGTCCCATTTTGTGAAGTCTTGGTTGGTGAGCGGACCCAGACCTCACAACCATAAAGGGCAATGGGCTTATGACTGATTCAAGTATTTTTAGCCAAATCCTAATTGGTATGTTGAAATTTATGTTCCTTTTGATGGCATAGAATGCCCTTAATTTGCCTTGTCTCTCAGATCGTTCTCACAGCTTTGTGGAAGTTACCTGTGGCGCTGATGTTTAGGCCAAGGTATGTATAGTTTTTTGTGTGCTCTAGGGCAACAGTGTCTTGGAATTTGTATTTGTGGTCCTGGTGACTGGACCAAACACCATTATTTTGGTCTTACTGAGATTTACTGTCAGGGCCCAGGTCTGACAGAATCTGTGCCTAAGATCTAGGTGCTGCTGTAGGCCCTCCTTGGTTGGTGACAGAAGCACCAGATCATCAGCAAACAGCAGACATTTGACTTCAGATTCTAGTAGGGTGAGGCCGGGTGCTGCAGACTTTTCTAGTGCCCGCGCCAGTTCGTTGATATATATGTTGAAGAGGGTGGGGCTTAAGCTGCATCCCTGTCTAACCCCACGACCCTGTGTGAAGAAATGTGTGTGTTTTTTGCCCATTGTCGTATGCCACCACTTTCCAACAGTAACCAGCCATAACCGCAAACTTGCTTTGTTTGTGTACATGGATTTTGGTATGATGTCGTATGTTTTACCCCCCAACACCACTCTCCAACAGCCTTATAGCAGACCCTCATGCCAAATTGAGTCGAAGGCCTTTTTGAAATCAACAAAGCATGAGAAGACTTAGCCAGTTTTGGTTTGTTTGGTTGTCAATTAGGTGTGCAGGGTGAATACATGGTCTGTTGTACGGTAATTTGGTAAAAAGCCAATTTGACATTTGCTCAGTACATTGTTTTCATTGAGGAAGTGTACAGTCTGCTGTTAATGATAATGCAGAGGATTTTCCCAAGGTTACTGTTGACGGATATTCCACAACCCATTGGGGTCAAATTTGGTAGTCTTTTTGTGGATTGGGGTGATTCAGTCCTTGGTTCCAAATATTGGGGAAGATGCCAGAGCTAAGGATGATGTTAAAGAGTTTTAGTATAGCCTTGGAATTTGTTGTCTGTATATTTGATCATTTCATTGAGGATACCATCAACACCACAGGCCTTTTTCAGGGTTTTTATTTTGTCCTGTAACTCATTCAAATTGGAGAATCCAGTGGGTTCTGGTAGCCTTTTAGTTGATTCAAGATCTGTATTTGATCATGTATAGTTTTTGCTCTTTATTCATAGAGTGTCAGATTGGAAAGTGGTTTACCCATACATCTCCATTTTGGATAGATAATTCT
>NC_088213.1:20607908-20627908 GCF_036934945.1 Oncorhynchus masou masou | reverse complement strand
CACACACACACACACACACACACACACACACACACACACACGTGGGAGAGAGTAGGCAACAATCCATCCGCCACGCTGGCCCTCAACACGGGTGCCCTCATGGATGCGAACAGTAGTGCAGATAGATTGTATATTCCATCAATGTAATTTCCTGCATCATTTCCAATCCCCCATATGTTTGTAAATATAAACAGTACCAGTCAACAGTTTGGACACACTCCAGGATTTTTCTTTATTTTTACTATTTTCTACATTGTAGAATAATAGTGAAGACATCAAAACTATGAGCATTCTCTCAACCAGCTTCATCAGGTAGTCCCCTGGAATGCATTTCAATTAATAACAACAATATAATTCAGGCCGTAGGAAGTGTAATGAACACAATGGGAGACAGAGAGCTGGTTTCAGGCGCGGGGCGCAGCAGGTGTTTATTGTAAAGGACCACATTAGGAGGCAGGTAGCTGGGTCCAGGGGCAGGCAGAAGGTCATACACAGGGGGTCCAAAAAGGCAACAGTACAGGCAGGGAAAAGGCTAGTAACTTCGTCCGGGAGATCAGGCAATAGATTGATAAAAGGAAACGTGATAGGCTAAGGTACAGGCAGGGTATAGACAAAAACTATCATACACGAGAGGATTACATTACAGGAAAAAGCAGCACTCCGAATAGAACTGTGTGACAAAACAAACAATACCTCACAGAGATGTGGTGCAAAGAACTGAACTAAATAGTGCATGATAATGACATACAGGTGTGTGAACAGGTGATCAGAGTTCAGTTGATTGGAATTTGGAGAGTCAGCTGCGTTCAGGGGATCTATGTGTTTGAGAGTGTGGGATGGAAAGTGGGCTGGAAAGTGAACTGCGTTCATGGGATCTATGTGTTTGAGAGTGTGGGCTGGAAAGTGAACTGCGTTCAGGGGATCTATGTGTTGAGAGTGTGGGCTGGAAAGTGAACTGCGTTCAGGGGATCTATGTGTTGAGAGTGTGGGCTGGAAAGTGAACTGCGTTCAGGGGATCTATGTGTGAGAGTGTGGCTGGAAAGTGAACTGCGTTCAGGGGATCTATGTGTTGAGAGTGTGGTCTGGAAAGTGAACTGCGTTCAGGGGATCTATGTGTTGAGAGTGTGGTCTGGAAAGTGAACTGCGTTCAGGGGATCTATGTGTTGAGAGTGTGGGCTGGAAAGTGAACTGCGTTCAGGGGATCTATGTGTTGAGAGTGTGGGCTGGAAAGTGAACTGCGTTCGGGGGATCTACGTGTTTGAGAGTGTGGGCTGGAAAGTGAACTGCGTTCAGGGGATCTATGTGTTGAGAGTGTGGGCTGGAAAGTGAACTGCGTTCGGGGGATCTACGTGTTTGAGAGTGTGGTCTGGAAAGTGAACTGCGTTCAGGGGATCTATGTGTTGAGAGTGTGGGCTGGAAAGTGAACTGCGTTCAGGGGATCTATGTGTTGAGAGTGTGGTCTGGAAAGTGAACTGCGTTCGGGGGATCTATGTGTTTGAGAGTGTGGGCTGGAAAGTGAACTGCGTTCGGGGGATCTACGTGTTTGAGAGTGTGGGCTGGAAAGTGAACTGCGTTCGGGGGATCTATGTGTTTGAGAGTGTGGGCTGGAAAGTGAACTGCGTTTAGGGGATCTACGTGTTTGAGAGTGTGGTCTGGAAAGTGAACTGCGTTTTTACATTTAAGGGATCTATGTGTTTGAGAGTGTGGGCTGGAAAGTGAACTGCGTTTAGGGGATCTACGTGTTTGAGAGTGTGGTCTGGAAAGTGAACTGTTCAGGAGATCTATGTTTTATTTATTTTAATTTTTTTTATTTACCTTTATTTAACCAGGTAGGCTAGTTGAGAACAAGTTCTCATTTACAACTGCGACCTGGCCAAGATGGAAGCATAGCAGTGTGAACAGACAACACAGAGTTACACATGGAGTAAACAATAAACAAGTCAATAACACAGTAGAAGCGGAAGAAAAAACGGAGAAAAAAGACGGAGTCTATATACATTGTGTGCAAAAGGCATGAGGAGGTAGGTGAATAATTACAATTTAGCTGATTAACACTGGAGTGATAAATGATCAGATGGTCATGTGCAGGTAGAGATACTGGTGTGCAAAAGAGCAGAAAGTAAATAAATAAAAACAGTATGGGGATGAGGTAGGTAAATTGGGGGCTATTTACCGATGGACTATGTGCACAGCTGCAGCGAAGGGCAGGTTAGCTGCTCAGATAGCAAATGTTTAAAGTCGGTGAGGGAGATAAAATGTCTCCAACTTCAATGGTTTTGCAATTCGGTCACATGCAGATGAGAACTGGAAGGAAAGGCGGCCAAAGGGGTGTTGGCTTTAGGGATGATCAGTGAGATACACCTGATGTGGAGCGCGTGCCAAGGTGAGTGTTGCCATCGTGACCAGTGAACTGAGATAAGGGGGACACCAGGAGCTTTACCTACCATGGACTTGTAGATGACCTGGAGCCAGTGGGTCTGGCGGAATATGTAGCGAGAGGGTGGAGCCGACTAGAGTATACAGGTCACAGTGGTGGGTGGTATAAGGTGCTTTAGTAACAAAGCGGATGGCACTGTGATAAACTGCAACCAGTTTGCTGAGTAGAGTATTGAAAGCCATTTTGTAGATGACATCGCCGAAATCGAGGATCGGTAGGATAGCCAGTTTTACTAGGGTAAGTTTGGCGGCGTGAATGAAGGAGGCTTTGTTGCGAAATAGAAGGCCGATTCTAGATTTGATTTTGGATTGGAGATGTTTGATATGAGTCTGGAAGGAGAGTTTACTGTCTAGCCAGACACCTAGGTACTTATAGATGTCCACGTATTCTAGGTCGGAACCATCCAGGGTGGTGATGCTAGTCGGGTGCGGGTGTCACGAATCCCGCTTCCTGAGTCTGTGTTTGCCTTTGTTTCTGTCCTGGAGTGTGTTTGAGGTGTCCTGGAACGCACCCTTTTTCTGGTTGCCGGGCAATGTAGCCAGTTGGGAGTTCTGATTACACGCACCTGTATCCCATCACCAGGTAGAAGCCGCACACCTGGTCCTGATCATCATCTCTCCTCTTCATAAGTGTGGACAGACATCCATTGCCTGCCGGATCATTAGCCATGAACAGTATGTCGTGCAATAGTATCAGTGAAAGTTGGATAAAAGGAACTGCGTTTACATTGATCTACGTGTTTGAGAGTGTGGGCTGGAAAGGGAACTGCGTTTAAATGGGAGATGGTCTATGTGCAGGTTGAGATACTGTGTGGGCTGGAAAGGGAACTGCGTTTAGGGATCTATGTGGATGAGAGTGTGGGTAAAGGGAACTGCGTTAAGGGGATCTATGTGTTTGAGAGTGTGGGCTGGAAAGGGAACTGCGTTTAGGGGATCAGATGTGTTTGAGAGTGTGGGCACAAAGGGAACTGCGTTTAAGGGATCTAAAGGGGGTGTGTTTGAGAGTGTGGGCTGGAAAGGGAACTGCGTTTAGGGGATCTATGTGTTTGAGAGTGTGGGCTGGAAAGGGAACTGCGATTAGGGGATCTACGTGACTTGAGAGTGACCTGGGCTGGGTCTGGGAACTGCGTTTAGGGGAGCCGACTATGTGTTTGAGAGTGTGGGCTGGAAAGGTTAGCTGCGTTAGTAACAAAGGGGATCAACCAGTTTGAGAGTGTGGGTATGGAAAGGGGAACTGCGTTTAGGGGATCTATGTGTTTGAGAGTGTGGGCTGGAAAGGGAACTGCGTTTAGGGGATCTATGTGTTGACCGTGACGGGTGAGTGTTGCCATCGTGACCAGTGAACTGAGAGTGTGGGCTGGAAAGGGAACTGCCGTTTAGGGGATCTATGTGTTTGAGAGTGTGGGTGTTTGATATGAGTCTGGAAAGGAGAACTGTTTAGCCAGATCTATGTACTTTAGATGTCCACTGGATTCTAGGTCGGAACTCCAGGGTGGTGATGCTATGTGTTTGAGAGTGTGGGTGGAACGGGAACTGCGTTTGAGTCTGTGTTTGCTATGTTTTGAGTAGTGTGGGTCCTGGAAAGGGACCCTGTCTGGTTGGGGCATCTAGCCAGTTTGAGAGTGTGGGCTGGAAAGGGAACTGCGTATCCCATCAGGGGATCTACACCTGGTTTGATCAGTCTGGGCTGGAAAGCCCGGACCTGACATCCATTGCCTGGGATCATTAGCCATGAACAGTGTGGGCTGGAAAGTATCAGCCTCAAGTTGGATAGGGGATCTATGTGTTTGAGAGTGTGGGCTGGAAACTTAACTCCGTTTGGGGATCTATGTGTTTGAGAGTGTGGGCTGGAAGCAGACGTTACAGGAAGCTCTCTCATCCATTTATATGCAGATGACACAGTCTTATACTCAGCTGGCCCCTCCCCGGATTATGTGTTAAACACTCTTAAAACAAAACTTTCTTAGTGTCCAAAAAGCTTTCTCTGGTCTGCTTAACCTTGTTCTGAACACCTCCAAAACAAAAGTCACGTGTTATGGTAAGAAGAATGAACCACGGAATGGTGTGATTACTATCTCTGAGGGTTTAGAACTTGGGAGTATGACTAGATGTCCAAGGAAGGAATTCTAAATTCCTGTATGTTTTATAAGGGAAAACCACCAGCAAGAGCAACATCATTTCTAATTCATTAATGAGTTGTAAGTTCATTAATTATGCATGAGACTGCCAGATTGAGACAACATGTCTTAAAAGATCTCAAAGGTAACAGCATTTATTTGAGAGTGTGGGCTGGACTAACCGTTCATATCTACATGTTTGAGAGGTTATAAACTGAAAATGACGTCAGGGGATCTACTTGTTTGAGAGTGTTCTATCTATTTCACAAGTAGAGGGGCCCTCTAGAGTCTGGAAAGCCTTCGCGTTATCAGCACGAGAGTCAAGGAACAGTCAGTATAAATCAACATTCTGAGACAGTCTGGAGATGGGCTGCGTTTAGGGATCACCTGTTTGAGATTGTACAACTGAATGAACTAAGGGACAGACCTTCATTGTTACTAAACTCCTGACTACATTATATACAAGTTGGGAATGGGATTATGCAAAAACAAAACTTTCTTAGTGTCCAAAACATTATAGCATTTTGACTAAAACAAAGTCAGTTTATTGAAGAATGAATACATCCAATTAGTCATTCAATCTCATTTAGAATTTGGGAGTATCACTAGACTAGACTGTCCTTCTCTCAGGACATATCAAAGCTGCAGGTTAAGGTTAAATCTAGACTTGCTTTCCTCTACGTAATCGCTCCTCTTTCACCCCAGCTGCCAAACTAACCCTGATTCAGATGACCATCCTAATTATGCTAGATTATTAGATTACATGCTAGATTACGAATTTATAGATCGGCAGGTAAGGGTGCTCTCAAGCGACTAGATGTTCTTTATCATTTGGTCATCAGATTTGCCACCAATGCTCCTTATAGGACACATCACTGCACTCTACACTCCTCTGTCAACTGGTCATCTGTATACCCTTCACAAGACACACTGGTTGATGCTTCTTTATTAAACCCTCGTAGGCCTCACTCCCCCTTAACTGAGAGACCTCCTGCAGCCCTCATCCTCCACATACAACACCTATTCTCCCCCGTCACATTCTGTTCAAGGTCCCCAAAGCACACACATCCCTGGGTCGCTCCTCTTTTCAGTTCGATGCAGCCAGTGACTGGAACGAGCTGCAAAAAACACTCAAACTGGACAGTTTTATCTCCATCTCTTCATTCAAAGACTCCATCATGGACACTCTGTTGTGGCTGCTTCGCATGATGTATTGTTGTCTCTATGTTCTTGCCTTTGTGCTGTTGTCTGTGCCCAATAGTGTTTGTACCATGTTTTGTGTTGTTATCATGTTGTTTTCTTGTGCTGCTACCATGTTGTGTTGCTGCCATGTTGTGTTGCTACCATGTTGTCATGTTGTGTTGCTATCATGTTGTTGTGTTTCTATCATGTTGTTGTCATGGTTGTTGTACATGTTGTTGTTATTTTGTATTGATACATGTTGTTGTCATGTTGTGTTGCTACCATGTTGTTGTCACGTACCATGTTATTGTCATGTAGTGTTGATACCATGTAGTTGTCTTGTGGTGTTGCTACCATGTTGTTGTCATGTGGTGTTTCTACCATGTTGTTGTCATGTTGTGTTGCTACCATGTCTTTGTCATGTTGTGTTGCTTCCATATTGTTGTCATGTTGCGTTGCTACCATGTTTTGTCATATGGTAATAATACCATGTTGTTGTCATGTTGTGTTGCTACAATTTTGATGTCATGTTGTGATGCTACCATGTTGTTGTCATGTTGTTTTTCTACCATGTTGTTGTCATATGGTGTTGCTACCATGTTGTTGTCTTGTGGTGTTGCTACAGTGTTGTTGTCATGTGGTGTTGCTACCATGTGGTTGTCATGTGGTATTGCTACCATGTTTTTTTCATGCTTTGATGATGTCATGTTGTGTTGCTACCATGTTGTTGTCATGTGGTGATGCTGCCAAGTTGTTGTCATGTTGTGTTGCTACCATGTTTTTGGCATGTTGTATTGCTACCATGTTGTTGTCATGTGGTGTTGAATTTCTTCTTAACTGACTTGCCTAGTTAAATAAATGTTAAATACAAAATAAAAACTACGGACCAGGTATATTTTACATTCGTAATCTTGTTGGTTTTAGTCCCACCCTTCAGCTCCCCTCAACCCCTCCCATTTATCTCTGAACACCATCTAGTTTTGATTTCTATTTGCCATATATTTATCAACTGTGTGACATATTTGTGGGCGGTTTGGGATTAGCTGTTCGATAGTTGCAATGGGGCTATTTTGGGAGCTTGGCCAGCCCCCATACTAGAGAGCAGCATCGACGTGCACACCACACCCGTAGGTAAAACAGATTACCAAATCATTAGCACAAGTCAATTGTCATAAAAAGACTGGTAACCTGCATATTCTCCACAATGCATGTGTTCATTATATAGTCCAAATATTATTTAAGATACATCACATGCGACTGTGATAATACTATGTCATTTGTATGCTTACAAAGTGGATTAAATTAGTTGTCTGACTTCATTAAGATTATTTGAATCCACCTCAATCAGTGTAGATGAAGTGGAGGAGACTGATTAAAGAACGATTTTTAAGTCTTGAGACAATTGAGACATGGATTGCGTATGAGTGCCATTCAGAGAGTGAATGGGCAAGACATTGCCTTTGAACGGGGTATGGTATTAGGTGTTCAATACAGTAATATGACACCTGTAACCCGCGACCGTAACCACAGGGCTCTCCAGGGGGGGGGGGGGGGTGCAGTCACCACAACGCATCACAGAGGGCACACTGCCTGCCCACCAAGACATCTACAGCACAGGAAGGTCAAGCCATGGCCTGTTCACCCCACTGCCATCTTGAAGCCGGAGACAGTACAGGTGCATCAAAGCTGGGATCGAGATACTGATAAACAGCTTCTATCTCCAGGCCATCAGACTGTTAAACAGTCGCCACTTGCCAGCCTCCGCCCAGTACCCTTCCCTGAACCTTAGTCACTGTTACTAGCCAGCCTCCGCCCAGTACCCTGCTCTGAGCCTTAGTCACTGTTACTAGCCAGCCTCCGCCCAGTACCCTGCTCTGAGCCTTAGTCACTGTTACTAGCCAGCCTCCGCCCAGTACCCTGCTCTGAGCCTTAGTCACTGTTACTAGCCAGCCTCCGCCCAGTACCCTGCTCTGAGCCTTAGTCACTGTTACTAGCCAGCCTCCGCCCAGCACCCTGCTCTGAACCTTAGTCACTGTTACTAGCCAGCCTCCGCCCAGTACCCTGCTCTGAGCCTTAGTCACTGTTACTAGCCAGCCTCCGCCCAGTACCCTGCTCTGAGCCTTAGTCACTGTTACTAGCCAGCCTCCGCCCAGTACCCTGCTCTGAGCCTTAGTGCCATTACTAGCCAGCCTCACTGTTACTAGCCTGTTAGCCTCCGCCCAGTACCCTTCCCTGAACCTTAGTCACTGTTACTAGCCAGCCTCCGCCCAGTACCCTGCTCTGAGCCTTAGTCACTGTTACTAGCCAGCCTCCGCCCAGTACCCTGCTCTGAGCCTTAGTCACTGTTACTAGCCAGCCTCCGCCCAGTACCCTGCTCTGAGCCTTAGTCACTGTTACTAGCCAGCCTCCGCCCAGTACCCTGCTCCCTGAGCCTTAGTCACTGTTACTAGCCAGCCTCCGCCCAGTACCCTTCCCTGAACCTTAGTCACCCTCCACCCACCCTTCCTAGTCACTGTTATTGAGTTGCACCTTAGTCACTGTTACTCCCCCCGCCCAGTACCCTGCCCTCAGAACCCTTAATTAATCGGGAATGGACTCTACAAGGTGTCAAATGTGTTTCACAGGGATGCTGGCCAATGTTGACTCCAATGCCTTCCCACAGTTGTGTCAAGTTGGCTGGATTTCCTTTGGTTGGTGGACCATGCTTGATACACATAGGAAATGGTTGTTAAAAGCCCAGCAGCATTGCAGTTCTTGAACAAAGTCACTGTGCCAGCTGGCACCTACTACCATACTCTGTTTAAAGCCTCCGCCCAGCATGTAAATGTTTTGTCTCCAGCCCATTCTCCCTGCTGAATGCCACACATATACAATCCATGTCTCAATTGTCACTGTTATGCCAGCCTTAAAAATCCTTAGTCACTTTAAGCCAGCCTCCGCCTACTTCATCGTCACTGATTGAAGTGGATTTAAGTGACATCAATAAGAGATCATAGCTTTCTCCTGGATTCACCTGGTCAGTCTGTCATGTTAGAGAATGTTTTGTACAGTCAGTGTATATAGTTTTGCCTCCCAAAAATAAGCTTTCTGAGCCTACACATCTAAAGATGTATGAATTCAAAATTGGAGAACAGTAATATTTTACACACATGAGAAATAATTTCTGATGAAAAAACAAATGTACAAAATTGGTGGGTATCGGATTTTGGAAGTAAACTCTTGATATATTCCCTCACATTCCCCTTGGCAGCAGGTGTCCAGGGTTTTCCCACTGGTCTATTCTGTGGTACTAGATATCACAAAGCATCCCAGCCGAAGGGCTGCTGGAGATGCCAGATGGTAAATAAATCCCAGTGCAATGAAGAACAGACTTCAGTACTTTTCACCGCTTTTTTGGTGGAGCTGTCCAAGTGACATCAATAAGTCATGCTTTCTCAAAAATATGGCTGGTGTCTGTCATGTTAGTGTGTGTGTGTGCCTGTATGAAATACAGCTAGTGTGTGTATGTGTGTGTGATGTGCCTGTATGAAATGCAGCTAGTGTGTGTATGTGAAATCATGTGTGTGAAAAAACTGTATGAAATACAGCTAGTGTGTGTATGCTGTCTGGGTCCCACAGAGATGTTACAGGAGATTCATTTGTTTTTCCTTCCCTTCTGGGGTTCTTCTATCTCCAACAGACAGCCACAGTTCACTTGACCCAGACCACCCCAGCCTTACCCAGACCCAGCCTTATCTAGACCCAGCCTTATCCAGACCCAGCCTTATCCAGACCCAGCTTTATCCAGACCTAAAAAAAATATGGCTGCCTTACCCAGACCCAGCCTTATCTAGACCCAGCCTTATCCAGACCCAGCTTTATCCAGACCCAGTCTTATCTAGACCCATCCTTATCCAGACCCAGCTTTATCCAGACCCAGCCTTATCCAGACCCAGCTTTATCCAGACCCAGTCTTATCTAGACCCATCCTTATCCAGACCCAGCTTTATCCAGACCCAGCTTTATCCAGACCCAGCCTTATCCAGACCCAGTCTTACCCAGATTTATCCAGACCCAGTCTTACCCAGCCTTACCCAGACCCAGCCTTATCCAGACCGAGTCTTACCCAGCCTTACCCAGAACCAGTCTTACCCAGAACCAGTCTTACCCAGCCTTACCCAGACCCAGCCTTATCCAGACCAAGTCTTACCCAGAACCAGTCTTACCCAGCCGTTTCCTCCTAAGGAGCTGCCCTTTTTTTTCAATTTTCCCCTAACATTACATACCCACATCTGTAGCTCAGGCCCTGAAGCAAGGATATGCATATTCTTGGTACCATTTGAAAGGTAACACTTTGAAGTTTGTGGAAATGTGAAAGGAATGTAAGAGAATATAACAATGGATCTGGTAAAAGATAATACAAGACAAAAACAAATTTTTTGTACCATCATCTTTGAAATGCAAGAGAAAGGCCATAATGTATTTTTCCAGCCCAGGTGCAATTAATAACTTTTCATGTTCAAAATTGTGCACTCTCCTCAAACAATAGCATGGTATTCTTTCACTGTAATAGCTACTGTAAATTGGACACCGATCCCGAAGAAGTTATCTAGACCCAGTCTTACCCAGACCCAGTCTTACCTAGCCTTACCCAGACCCTGTCTTACCCAGCCTTAACCTGGGTCTCCGGAGAGAAACCAGTCTTAACCAACTGAGCCTTATCCAGAACCCAGAAGATGAGGCAGACACAGCTTCCCAGCCTTTAATAAAGAAAAAGGAGAAGTCCTTAAATACAAAAATGGCAAATCCAAAAGTGGTTAGCACAAAAAGCCTCAGAAGATACTAAAAACAAAAACAGAATTCCACAAGACCCAGTCCAAGAAACACAGAACACTAGGGCCTTACAAACACAGAGCACAGAACTGAGGGAAACTAAGCCTTTAAATACAATCAGAAACAGTTTTACAGGTGCAAATAATCCAAGGGAAAAAACATAAGGTCAAAAAGCACAATGGGGGCATCTATCCAAACCCAGTCTTACCCAGCCTTATCCAGAACCAGTCTTACCCAGTCTTATCCAGACCCAGTCTTACCCAGTCTTATCCAGACCCAGTCTTACCCAGTCTTTCCCAGACCCTGTCTTACCCAGCCTTACCCAGACCCAGTCCTTACCCAGCCTTATCCAGACCCACCCTTCCCAGCCTAATCCAGAACCAGTTTTACCCAGTCTTATCCAGAACCAGTTTTACCCAGTCTTATCCAGACCCAGTTTTACCCAGCCTAATCCAGACCCAGTTTTACCCAACCTTATCCAGACCCAGTTTTAACCATCCTTACCAGACCCACCCTTCCCAGCCTAATCCAGAACCAGTTTTACCCAGTCTTATCCAGACCCAGTCTTACCCAGCCTTATCCAGAACCAGTTTTAACCATCTTATCCAGGCCCAGCCTAATCCAGACCCAGTCTTCCCAGCCTAATCCAGACCCAGTTTACCCAACCTTATCCAGACCCAGTTTTAACCATCCTTATCCAGACCCACCCTTCCCAGCCTAATCCAGACCCAGTCTTCCCAGCCTAATCCAGACCCAGTCTTACCCAACCTTATCCAGACCCAGTTTTAACCATCCTTATCCAGACCCACCCTTCCCAGCCGAATCCAGACCCCATTTTACCCAGTCTTATCCAGACCCAGCCTTTCCCAGCCTAATCCAGCACCAGTCTTACCCAACCTTATCCAGGCCCAGTTTTACCCAGCCTTATCCAGACCCAGTGTTAACCAACCTTATCCAGACCCAGTTTTAACCATACTTATCCAGACCCACCCTTCCCAGCCTAATCCAGACCCAGTCTTACCCAGCCTAATCCAGACCCAGTCTTACCCAGCCTTATCCAGACTCAGCCTTACCCAACCTTCACCAGACCCAGCCTTGCCCAGCCTTTTAGGCTGAAAATACTGCTATCATACTGCGTGTCATACTGCCCCAGTCTTACCCAATCTTATCCAGACCCAGCCTTTCCCAGCATACTCCAGACCCAGTCTTATCCAATCAAGTTGCAGAAACATCTCAAGGGTGATCAATGGAAACAGGATGCATCTGAGCTTAATTTTGAGTCTCATAGCTAAAGATCTGAATACTTATGTTAATAAGGTATTTCTGTTTTTTATTTTTAATACATTTGCGAAAATTTCTAAAAACCTGTTTTCGCTTTGTCATTATGGGGTATTGTGTATAGATTGACGAGGATAACTATTACTTTAATGAATTTTACAATAAGGCTATTACATAACAAAATGTGGAAAAAAGTGAAGGTGTTTGAAAACTTTCCGAATGTACTGTAAATAGACACACACACTGCCCTGCTCCGTACGTGGAGGTAAAGGATAGACATATCATCCCTCTCTACAGCCTTCTTCCCTCTCTCTATCCCTCTCTCTGCTGGCCTGGTCTGTGTATCGGATTATCTGTTAATTCCCTCTCTCCCTCTCTCCTGCCTCAGAGATCTCTCCTCTTCTCCACGAGGAGACACTTATCTTCCCATCACTGCTGAGTAATGGAATATGAAGGAACGAGAGGGGTGTGTGTGTGTGATTGTTTGTGTGTGAGTGAGTGAGTGAGTGAGTGTGTTTGTGCATGCATGCTTGTTTGTGTGTGTGCCTGCAGGAGAGTGTGTGTGTGTGTGTGTGTGTGTGTGTGTGTGTGTGTGTGTGTGTGTGTGTGTGTGTGTGTGTGTGTGTGTGTGTGTGTGTGTGTGTGTGTGTGTGTGTGTGTGTGTGTGTGTGTGTGTGTGTGTGTGTGTGTGTGTGTGTGTGTGCTGAAGGGAAGTGAGTAATAGTGTATGGCTTGCTGTGAGCAATGAGAGGTCCTTTCTGCTGTGTGATTTATCCTGGCCTGTTCAGAAAGCTAACATATGTATCTGATCATCAGAGCCAATATTCAGGTAGGCAGGCAGGGCTGGAGGAGAAATATGGACCAGCTCAGCTCTCCTCTACTGAAGGACAGAGCCAGGTTTTTCCCTGCACCACTTCACTAGCAAACACACACACACACACAAGTGACCACATGGACGCATGCACACACACACACACAAGGTCAGGGCAAAACAGATTAAACTGAGCTTCTGAAACCATTTTGCTGCCATTTGCTTTTATCCCACTGTTGTTCTATTCTGATGTTCTGTTGTTCTGTTGTTTTGATGTTGTATAGTTCTGTTGTTCTGATGTTCTGTTGTTTTGATGTTCTATAGTTCTGTTGTTCTGATGTTCTGTTGTTCTGATGTTCTGTTGTTTTGATGTTCTGTAGTTCTGATGTTCTGTTGTTCTGATGTTCTGTTGTTCTGATGTTCTATAGTTCTGTTCTGATGTTCTGTTGTTTTGATGTTCTATAGTTCTGTTGTTCTGATGTTCTGTTGTTTTGATGTTCTGATGTTCTGTTGTTCTGATGTTCTGATGTTCTGTTGTTTTGATGTTCTGATGTTCTGTTGTTCTGATGTTCTGTTGTTCTGATGTTCTGAAGTTCTGTTGTTCTGATGTTCTGTTGTTTTGATGTTCTGATAGTTCTGTTGTTCTGATGTTCTGTTGTTCTGATGTTCTGTTGTTTTGATGTTCTATAGTTCTGTTGTTCTGATGTTCTGTGTTCTGTTGTTCTGATGTTCTGTTGTTTTGATGTTCTGTTGTTCTGTTGTTCTGTTGTTCTGATGTTCTGTTGTTTTGATGTTTTTGTAGTTCTGATGTTCTGTTGTTCTGATGTTCTGTTGTTCTGTTGTTCTGTTGTTCTGATGTTCTGTTGTTTTGATGTTCTGTAGTTCTGTTGTTCTGATGTTCTGTTGTTTTGATGTTCTGATGTTCTGTTGTTTTGATGTTCTGATGTTCTGTTGTTTTGATGTTCTGATGTTCTGTTGTTCTGATGTTCTGTTGTTCTGATGTTCTGAATTCTGATGTTCTGTTGTTTGATGTTCTGTTCTGTTTCTGATGTTCTGTTGTTCTGATGTTCTGTTGTTTTGATGTTCTATAGTTCTGTTGTTCTGTTGTTCTGTTGTTTTGATGTTCTATAGTTCTGTTGTTCTGATGTTCTGTTGTTCTGATGTTCTGATGTTCTGTTGTTCTGATGTTCTGTTGTTTTGATGTTCTGTTGTTCTGTTGTTCTGATGTTCTGTTGTTTTGATGTTCTATAGTTCTGATGTTCTGTTGTTCTGATGTTCTGTTGTTCTGTTGTTCTGATGTTCTATAGTTCTGTTGTTCTGATGTTCTGTTGTTTTGATGTTCTATAGTTCTGTTGTTCTGATGTTCTGTTGTTTTGATGTTCTGATGTTCTGTTGTTCTGTTGTTCTGATGTTCTGATGTTCTGTTGTTTTGATGTTCTGAAGTTCTGTTGTTCTGATGTTCTGTTGTTCTGATGTTCTGAAGTTCTGTTGTTCTGATGTTCTGTTGTTCTAATGTTCTGTTGTTTTGATGTTCTATCGTTCTGTTGTTCTGATGTTCTGATGTTTTGATGTTCTATAGTTCTGATGTTCTGTTGTTCTGATGTTCTGTTGTTCTGTTGTTCTGATGTTCTGTTGTTTTGATGTTCTGATGTTCTGTTGTTCTGATATTCTGTTGTTCTGATGTTCTGTTGTTCTGATGTTCTGTTGTTCTGTTGTTCTGATGTTCTGTTGTTCTGTTCTGATGTTCTGTTGTTCTGATGTTCTGATATTCTGATATTCTGTTGTTCTGATGTTCTGTTGTTCTGATGTTCTGTTGTTCTGATGTTCTGTTGTTCTGATGTTCTGTTGTTCTGATGTTCTGTTGTTCTGATGTTCTGTTGTTCTGATGTTCTGTTGTTTTGATGTTCTGATGTTCTGTTGTTCTGATGTTCTGATGTTCTGATGTTCTGTTGTTCTGATGTTCTGTTGTTTTGATGTTCTATAGTTCTGTTGTTCTGATGTTCTGTTGTTTTGATGTTCTGATGTTCTGTTGTTCTGTTGTTCTGATGTTCTGTTGTTTTGATGTTCTGTTGTTCATTTGTTCTGTTGTTCTGATGTTCTGTTGTTTTGATGTTCTATAGTTCTGATGTTCTGTTGTTCTGTTGTTCTGATGTTCTGTTGTTTTGATGTTCTGAAGTTCTGTTGTTCTGATGTTCTGTTGTTCTGATCTTCTGTTGTTCTGTTGTTCTGATGTTCTGATGTTCTGTTGTTCTGTTGTTTTGATGTTCTATAGTTCTGTTGTTCTGATGTTCTGTTGTTTTGATGTTCATAGTTCTGATGTTCTGTTGTTCTGATGTTCTGTTGTCTTGATGTTCTGAAGTTCTGTTGTTCTGATGTTCTGTTGTTCTGTTGTTCTGATGTTCTGAAGTTCTGTTGTTCTGATGTTCTGTTGTTCTGATGTTCTGTTGTTTTGATGTTCTATAGTTCTGTTGTTCTGATGTTCTGTTGTTCTGTTGTTCTGATGTTCTGTTGTTCTGATGTTCTGTTGTTTTGATGTTCTATATTTCTGTTCTGATGTTCTGTTGTTCTGTTGTTCTGATGTTCTGTTGTTCTGTTGTTCTGTTGTTCTGTTGTTCTGTTGTTTGATGTTCTATAGTTCTGTTGTTCTGATGTTCTGTTGTTTTGATGTTCTGAGTTCTGATGTTCTGATGTTCTGATGTTCTGTTGTCTTGATGTTCTGAAGTTCTGTTGTTCTGATGTTCTGTTGTTCTGTTGTTCTGATGTTCTGTTCTGTTGTTCTGATGTTCTGTTGTTCTGATGTTCTGTTGTTTTGATGTTCTATAGTTCTGTTGTTCTGATGTTCTGTTGTTCTGATGTTCTGTTGTTCTGATGTTCTGATGTTCTGTTGTTCTGTTGTTCTGAATTCTGTTTTTCTGTTGTTCTGATGTTCTAAAGTTCTGTTGTTCTGATGTTCTGTTGTTCTGATGTTCTGTTGTTCTGATGTTCTGTTGTTCTGTTGTTTTGATGCTCTGTTGTTCTGTTGTTCTGATGTTCTGTTGTTCTGTTGTTCTGATATTCTGTTCTGTTGTTTTGATGTTCTGTAGTTCTGTTGTTCTGAAGTTCTGTTGTTCTGTTGTTCTGTTGTTCTGATGTTCTGTTGTTTTGATGTTCTGATGTTCTGTTGTTCTGATGTTCTGTTGTTCTGATATTCTGTTGTTCTGATGTTCTGTTGTTTTGATGTTCAATTGTTCTGTTGTTCTGAAGTTCTGTTGTTCTGATGTTCTGTTGTTCTGATGTTCTGATGTTTTGTTTATTCCTGTTGTGTTGTCTATTTAGTGTCAGTTTGTATTAGGGGTCTGGTGTGGTGGATGGAGGTTTACTGTTGTTCTGGTGTGGTGGATTCTGATGTTTACACTGTTGGTCTGGTGTGGTGGATGGAGGGTTTACACTACATGGTCTGGTGTTCTGGATGGAGGGTTTACTGTTGGTCTGGTGTGGTGGATGGATGTTTACACTACATGGTCTGGTGTGGTGGATGGAGGGTTTACTGGTCTGATGTGGTGGATGGATTTACACTACATTGTTGTGGTGGATGGAGGTTTACACTACATGGTCTGGTGTGGTGGATGGAGGGTTTACTACATGGTCTGGTGTGGTGGATGGAGGGTTTACACTACATGGTCTGTTGTTCTGGATGGAGGGTTTACACTACATTGTCTGGTGTGGTGGATGGAGGGTTTACTGGTCTGGTGTGTTCTGGATGTTCACTACATGGTCTGGTGTGGTGGATGGAGGGTTTACTGATTGTTGGTGTGGTGGATGGAGTTTACACTGCATTCTGGTTCTGGATGGAGGGTTCTGTCTGTTGGTGGATGTTTATACTGAATGTTCTAGTGTTGGATGGAGGGTTCTGTGGTCTGGTGTGTGGATGGAGGGTTTACACTACATGGTCTGGTGTGGTGGATGGAGGGTTTACACTACATTGTCTGGTGTGGTGGATGGAGGGTTTGTATGTTTTACTACATGGTCTGGTTGGTGGATGGAGGGTTTACTGATGTTCTGGTGTGGTGGATGGAGGGTTTACACTGTTGGTCTGGTGTGGTGGATGGAGGGTTTACACTACATTGTCTGGTGTGGTGGATGGAGGGTTTATACTGAATGGTCTAGTGTGGTGGATGGAGGGTTTACACTACATTGTCTGGTGTGGTGGATGGAGGGTTTATACTGAATGGTCTAGTGTGGTGGATGGAGGGTTTATACTGAATGATCTAGTGTGGTGGATGGAGGGTTTATACTGAATGATCTAGTGTGGTGGATGGAGGGTTTACACTGAATAGTGTGTCCTCCTAAACCATTAATTAATACATTTTGTATTTATGGCCATCCAGCATAGTGACCCACTAGGGAAAAGGCTAAGCACTACTGTCAGCATGCAACACACACACATGCACGCACGCAGGCAGGCAGGCAGGCAGAGGCAGATGCAGGCAGGCAGGCAGGCAGTTGACAGACAGACAGCAGGCAGAGACAGTGATATGCCTAGAATGCACATGGAGCGCCAAGCAGATGGAATTTGATGATTTTAAAACGGAAGAATAAATCCTCTAACTAATAACAATGCACAGTGCGGAGAGCCACATCTCCTCCCCATATTAACACAGCTATGGTGACTGGCCCAGCTGTGTGTGTGTGTGTGTTGCATGCTGACTGTAGTGCTTAGCCTTCTCCCTAGTGGGTCACTATGCTGGATGGCCATAAATACAAAGACTTTAATTAACTGTTTAGGAGGACACACTATGTTTGTTTGCGTGTTCTGTATGTTTGTGTGTGTGTGTGTGTGTGACATATTCAGACAATCACACGTTTGTGCAAGTGTTCCTGCTTGCCAGCCTGCATGCCTCTATGTACATATGCGTGCACATACATGTGTTTTAATTTTTTTTTTAATTTTACCTTTATTTAACCAGGCAAGTCAGTTAAGAACACATTCTTATTTTCAATGACGGCCTGGGAACAGTGGGTTAACTGCCTGTTCAGGGGCAGAACGACAGATTTGTACCTTGTCAGCTCGGGGGTTTGAACTCACAACCTTCCGGTTACTAGTCCAACGCTCTAACCACTAGGCTACCCTGCCGCCCTTTAGCATGTTTATGTTGCGTACATACAGTGGATGGCAGGGATCAGCTGTGTGCCTGTCGCTACCTGCCTGACATTCATCACCAGGGGAGACTTGAAGATACGGGCAGACAGATCATCCATAAAAACATTCAAAACAACTTCATTCAGGTAGACTGAGTCTTATAGAACTCACTACCTCTGTCAGGATGCAATCAGAATAACCTACAGTGAAATAGAGCCAGCCATACAACGTCTGAATCAGGAACTAAATCTGTCTCTCAGAGTTGGAGATGAGGCTGGATGGAGGGATGGAAGGATGAGAAAACGAGTGTACAGTGCTGCTGCCACAGTGACTGCACACAGAGAGCGCGGTGTTATAACAGTGTTATAGTACTGTGTGCGTCCCAAATTGCACCCTATTCCCTATGTAGTGCACTTCTTTTGACCAAGGCCATAGGGTTCTGGTCAAACGGAGTGTACTATATAGGAAATACAGTGCCGTTTGGGATGTAGCTCTGGTGTGGATTTTCTCTCTGTTGGGTTCAATGATTCCATGTTTTAGGAGAAGAACCTGTTCAAAATAGTTGAAGAGGTGACGCAAACTACTGTTGTATTCAGAAAACATTCCAAACTACGAAGGTATTTACAACATTCAAACAACCAAAGAATTACAAACATTCAAACAACCGAGGTGTTCACAAAACATTCCAAACTACGAAGGTATTTACAACATTCAAACAACCAAAGTATTCCAAACATTCAAACTACCAAGGTTTTCACAAAACATTCCAAACTACGAAGGTATTTACAACATTCAAACTTCCAAGTTTCCAAACATTCAAACTACCAAGGTATTCAGAAAACATTCCAAACTACGAAGGTATTTACAACATTCAAACTACTGAAGTATTCCAAACATTCAAACTACCAAGGTTTTCACAAAACATTCCAAACTACTGAAGGTATTTACAACATTCAAAACAACCAAAGTATTCAGAAAACATTCAAACTACCAAGGTATTCAGAAAACATTCCAAACTACGAAGGTTTTACAACATTCAAACTACCAAAGTTTCAGAAAACATTCCAAACTACGAAGGTATTTACAACATTCAAACTTCCAAACATTCAAACTACGAAGGTTTTCTCTGTTCTGTTTCCAAACTACTGATGTTATTTACAACATTCAAACTACTGAAAGTATTCCAAACATTCAAACTACCAAGGTTTTCACAAAACAATCCAAACTACAAGGTATTTACAACATTCAAACTACCAAAGTATTTGAAAACATTCCAAACTACTGTTCCAAACTACGAAGGTATTTACAACATTCAAACTACCAAAGTATTCAGTTCATTCCAAACTACGAAGGTATTTACAACATTCAAACTATGTATTCAGAAAACATTCCAAACTACGAAGGTATTTGCAACATTCAAACAACCAAAGTATTCGGAAAACATTCCAAACTACGAAGGTATTTACAACATTCAAACTACCAAAGAATTCTTTCAAACTTCTGTTGTTCTGTTCTGTTTTCATGTTCCAAACTTCTTGATGTTCATTTACAACATTCAAACTTCTGATGTTTTCTGTCTGTTCCAAACTACAAAGGTTTTGCAACATTCAAACTACCAAAGTATTCTGAAAACATTCTGTTGTTCTGTTACGAAGGTATTTACAACATTCTGTGTACTGTATTCCAAACATGAAGTACACTAGCTTTTTTGTAGAGCACGATGCTGGGAACACCCATAAAAATAATGTTGTTCTGATATTCTGTGTGACTTGGCTTGTTTTATATTATGTATCAGAGATCTGTGTTTATTAATTAACATTAATATCAGGGTCTTATGCCTTTCAGAGTTTTCTGTCTGTCTCTGTCTGTCCTGTCTCTGTCCTGTCTCTGTCTGTCCTGTCTCTGTCTGTTCTGTCTCTGTCTGTCCTGTCTCTGTCTGTCCTGTCTCTGTCTGTTCTGTCTCTGTCTCTGTCTCTGTCTGTCCTGTCTCTGTCTGTCCTGTCTCTGTCCTGTCTCTGTCTGTTCTGTCTCTGTCTGTCCTGTCTCTGTCTGTTCTGTCTCTGTCTCTGTTTCTATCTGTTCTGTCTCTGTCTCTGTTCTGTCTCTGTCTGTTCTGTCTCTGTCTCTGTCTGTCTGTTCTGTCTGTCCTGTCTCTGTCTGTCCTGTCTCTGTCTGTCCTGTCTCTGTCTGTTCTGTCTCTGTCTCTGTCTGTCTCTGTCTCTGTCCTGTTCTGTCTGTTCTGTCT
>NC_088213.1:20497908-20600408 GCF_036934945.1 Oncorhynchus masou masou | reverse complement strand
TACCCCTTTAAAGGGACCTTTCACTCACAAATTGAAGTTTGTCTAAGTTTTCATGGCCACTGTCTAATTTTCTGATATTACTAGTTTAATTTTGTGCTCATCTTTTCCGTTCATTTGAAGTTGAGACATATGGCTGGATGTACAAAACCGATGTGGGATGTGGATAGCATCTGACAATTTTTGATTTGAAAGTGCAATGTCCCTTTAAGCTCTACTAACAACAATGCCTCGCTACATTCATCCCTCACACTGAGGATTTATGTTACGGCATTACCAAAATGAAATGGCTCACTCTCTTTTGAATAAAATAGTATTTTGGAATAAGACATTCATTAGGAGCTGGGGCCAAATCCTCCCACTTAGCTTTGCTGCTGTCTCTGCCAGTAGATTGATTAGTGGCTAGTGAAGTAAACACCTGGGTTCAAACACTATTTGAAATATGTCATATACTTTTTCTTTAGCCTACATGCCTGGAGTGTGTGCTCCAGGTGGGTGGGGTTGGTACTTGTGCTCCAGGTGGGTGGGGTTGGTACTTGTGCTCCAGGTGGGTGGGGTTGGTACTTGTGCTCCAGGTGGGTGGGGTTGGTACTTGTGCTCCAGGTGGGTGGGGTTGGTACTTGTGCTCCAGGTGGGTGTGGTTGGTACTTGTACTCCAGGTGGGTGGGGTTGGTACTTGTGCTCCAGGTGGGTGGGGTTGGTACTTGTGCTCCAGGTGGGTGGGGTTGGTACTTGTGCTCCAGGTGGGTGGGGTTGGTGCTCCAGGTGGGTGGGGTTGGTACTTGTGCTCCAGGTGGGTGGGGTTGGTACTTGTGCTCCAGGTGGGTGGGGTTGGTACTTGTGCTCCAGGTGGGTGGGGTTGGTACTTGTGCTCCAGGTGGGTTGGGTTGGTACTTGTGCTCCAGGTGGGTGGGGTTGGTACTTGTGCTCCAGGTGGGTGGGGTTGGTACTTGTGCTCCAGGTGGGTGGGGTTGGTACTTGTGCTCCAGGTGGGTGGGGTTGGTACTTGTGCTCCAGGTGGGTGGGGTTGGTACTTGTGCCACTGTTCTATTGCTTCCATTGCGACAGGCCAACTCAATCAAGCTTAACTAGAACATTTGAAGTTATTTCAAATTGTATTTGAACCCTGGTTTGGTAGCAATGCTAGCATCAGTATTCATTAGCAGCTAGCTGTTGATGCTAGGCTATCAGTATGCAGGCTGTGCCTCTGTAATGGTAGTATCGTAGCCCAGCAGCTTGTGGCCAGATGTCATAGCAGGCAATATTTCCTATTTCTTATTCACATAGAATACAAACTGCAGGTATTAGTGGTTATTTATGATGAGGGAGAGGGTGGGAGAGGGAGGAAGGGAAGAGAGGGAGGAAAGTTAATTTGTGCTGCTCTGGCTGTTGTGTGGTTCTGCAGAGGTGATGGATGTTGCTGAGTGTTCTAGCAGGCTGGTGGAATGGTTCTGGCTACAGCAGAGTATTGCTAGTATATTATATTATAATATAGAATACTACACTTTTGTTCTCTAAATACATTCTGTTGTTGTTTTCTATTTGAAAGTAAATAGCGTGAAGAACTGATACTTCATTAAACTCCTTTAAACTTTAAACAAATTATTGGCCAAAAATGCAGAAAAGCTGGGTGAAACAAACAATGTGATTTCCTGATTATGGTATATACTTTAAATTCAAACTGAAATAAAGGTATACAACTATATGAGTTGGACCAGTCTCTTTGATTTGAATGGTTAACCTTGAGAACTGTCTGCAGTGATTGTCATTTAGTTGTGCAGATGAGTATTATCTCAGATATAAAACAGATGGCCAACAGTGGAACTGAGCCTGGTAGATCTGTTGATCTGAGGCTTTAATAATCATTATAATGTTTGATGATGTTTAACAAAGCATGAGCTGCAGTCATTAAAATGTCTATTGTCAATAAATCAGTTCCTCCTGTCTGCATGCACATCCTCCAAACGTAGTCTTGAAGAGCACACAGCACTTTACTGTACAGTACGTGCTACAGCACACCATGCATTATAGTGCTATCGATCCACTGTGTAATTTACAGTGTCTACTCAACGTGGTATTCACTGCCTACTGTAGTTGTTGCTGAATGATGTGTTGTTTAATCAAGCCCAGAAGGTTCCTTAGGTCCTATAGATGAAGTCAGCTAGAAGGTATTGATGGTTCCTATAAGTCCCGGTCCCCCCCCTCCCCCTACCCCTCCATTAGGGTGAGTCACAGCCAGCCACCGGGCCTTGATGGACAGACCATTACTCCTCAGTCCACTGGGCCTGCTAAGTGCAATGCATTTTTACAAGCTGGATAAAAAAAGAGGTAGAGGGGGATGAGGAGCCCCCTAACCCCCTAATCTCCTAACTCACTAGCCCCCTAGCTCCAAAAACCCCTGTCTCCCTAACCCCCTGTCTCCCTAACCTCTTAACCACCTAGCCTCCTAACCCCTTAACCGCTAGCTCCCTAACACCCTAGCCACCTAGCCCCCTAACCTCCTTACCCCCTAACCCGCTAGGCTCCTAACCCCATAGCCCCCTAGGCTCCTAACCCCATACCCCCCTAACCCCCTAGGCCCCTAGGCTCCTAACCCCCTAGCCCCCTAGGCTCCTAACCCCTTAGCCCCTTAACCCCATAGCCCCCTAGGCTCCTAACCCCATAGCCCCCTAACCCCCTAGCCCCCTAGGCTCCTAACCCCTTAGCCCCTTAACCTCATAGCCCCCTAGGCTCATAACCCCTTAGCCCCCTAACCCCATAGCCCCCTAGCCCCCTAACCCCATAGCCCCTTAGCCCCCTAACCCAATAGCCCCCTAGGCTCCTAACCCCATACCCCCTAAACCCCTAGGCCCCTAGGCTCCTAACCCCCTAGCCCCCTAGGCTCCTAACCCCTTAGCCCCCTAACCCCATAGCCCCCTAGGCTCCTAACCCCTTAGCCCCTTAACCCCATAGCCCCCTAACACCATAGCCCCATAGCCCCCTAACCCCTTAGCCCCCTAGGCTTCTAACCCCTTAGCCCCTTAAACCCATAGCCCCATAGGCTCCTAACCCCTTATGCCCCTTACCCCATAGCCCCCTAACCCCCTAGGCTCCTAACCCCTTAGCCCCCTAACCCCATAGCCCCCTAGCCCCCTAGGCTCCTAACCCCTTAATCCCCTAAACTCCTAACCCCCTAGCCCCTAGCCTCATAACCCCTAGCCCCCTAGCCTCCTAAACCCCTAGCCCCCTAGCCTCCTAACCCTTTAGTCTCCTAACCCCTAGTCCCCTAACCTCCTTACCCCTAGCCTCCTAACTACCTGGCCCTCTAGTCTCCTAACCCATTAGCCCTCTAACCCCTAGCCCCCTAACCCCCTAGACCCTAGCCTCCTAAACTTTAGATCCTAGCCTCCTAACCCCTTAGTCTACTAGCCCCCAAATCCTGTACCCTCCTAAGCCCTAGCCTCCTAACCCCTCAACCATTAGCTCCCTAACCCCCTAGCCCACTAACCTCCTTACCCCCTATCCCACTAACCCCCTAGCCTCCTAACCCCTAGCCTCCTAACCCCTTAACCTCTAGCTCCCTAACCACTTAGCCCCCTAGCCTCCTTACCCCCTAGCCCCCTAGACTCCTAACCCCCTAGCCCCCTAGCCTCCTATCCCCTTAGCCCTCTAACCCCTATCCCCCTAGCCCCCTAGCCTCCTAACCCCCTAGCCCCCTGGCCTCCTAACCCCCTAGCCTCCTAACCCCTTAGCCTCCTAACCCCCTAGCCTCCTAGCTCCCTAGCCTCCTAACCTCCTAGCCTCCTAACCCCCTAGACTCCTAATCCCTTAGCCTCCTAGCCTCCTAACCCCCTAGCCTCCTAACCCTCTAGCCTCCTAACCCCCTAGCCTCCTAAACCCTAAGCCTCCTAGCCTCCTAGCCCCCTAGCCTCCTAAACCCCTAGCCTCCTAACCCCATAGCCTCCTAACCCCCTAGCCTCCTAACTCCATAGCCTCCTAACCCCCTAGCCTCCTAACCCCCTAGCCTCCTAACCCCATAGCCTCCTAACCCCCTAGCCTCCTAACCCCCTAGCCTCCTAACCCTCTAGCCCCCTACATTAGCACCCTAACATCCTTTCAGCCTCCAGCCTCTGACACCAGAACTGTGAGACAGACTACGGTACTCAATCAGAAATTATTCTAGCAGGAAGGTGTACTGTTACTCTACTACTTCTCTGTGTGTGTGTGTGTGTGTGTGTGTGTGTGTGTGTGTGTGTGTGTGTGTGTGTGTGTGTGTGTGTGTGTGTGTGTGTGTGTGTGTGTGTGTGTGTGTGTGTGTGTGTGTGTGTGTGTGTGTACTTAATAGTGTTACTCCTCAGTTTTATTGCTGTTAAAAATAATGGTAAACTATCACGACTCATTGATCCCTTTTATATACTGAGCAAAAATACAAATGTAACATTCTACAATTTGTAAGATTTTACTTAGATTTATAGTTCATATAAGATAATCAGTTAATTAAAATAAATGTATTAGGCCCTAATCTATGGATTTCACATGACTGGGAACACAAACATGCATCTGTCAAGACCAACAGATAGCTTTTAAACAGTAGGGGCGTGGATCAGAAAACCAGTCAGTATCTGGTGTGACCTCCATTTGCTTCATGCATCGCAACACATCTCCTTTGCATAGAGTTGATCAGGTTGTTGATTGTGGCCTGTGGAATGTTGTCCCACTCCTCAATGGCTGTGTGTCCCACTCCTCAATGGCTGCGTGTCCCACTCCTCAATGGCTGTGTGTCCCACTCCTCAATGGCTGTGTGTCCCACTCCTCAATGGCTGCGTGTCCCACTCCTCAATGGCTGCGTGTCCCACTCCTCAATGGCTGCGTGTCCCACTCCTCAATGGCTGCGTGTCCCACTCCTCAATGGGTGCGTGTCCCACTCCTCAATGGCTGCGTGTCCCACTCCTCAATGGCTGCTTGTCCCACTCCTCAATGGCTGTGTGTCCCACTCCTCAATGGCTGCGTGTCCCACTCCTCAATGGCTGCTTGTCCCACTCCTCAATGGCTGTGTGTCCCACTCCTCAATGGCTGCGTGTCCCACTCCTCAATGGCTGCTTGTCCCACTCCTCAATGGCTGTGTGTCCCACTCCTCAATGGCTGCGTGTCCCACTCCTCAATGGCTGCTTGTCCCACTCCTCAATGGCTGCTTGTCCCACTCCTTAATGGCTGCTTGTCCCACTCCTCAATGGCTGCTTGTCCCACTCCTCAATGGCTGCGTGTCCCACTCCTCAATGGCTGCTTGTCCCACTCCTCAATGGCTGCTTGTCCCACTCCTCAATGGCTGCGTGTCCCACTCCTCAATGGCTGCGTGTCCCACTCCTCAATGGCTGCTTGTCCCACTCCTCAATGGCTGCGTGTCCCACTCCTCAATGGCTGTGTGTCCCACTGTGCAGCTTTTCTGGATGTTGGCAGGAACTGGAACATGCTATCTTACACGATGATCCAACCATCCCAAACATGCTCAGTGGGTGACATGTCTGGTCAGTATGCAGGCCATGGACATTTTTAGCTTCCAGGAATTGTGGAGAGATCCATGCGACATGGGGCCGTGCATTATCATGCTGAAACATGAGGTGATGGCAGCGGATGATTGGCACGATAATGGGCCTCCGGATCTCGTCACTGTATCTCTGTGCATTGAAATTGGCATAAATAAAGCGCAACTGTGTTCGTTGTCTGTAGCTTATGCCTGCTCATACCATAACCCCATCGCCACCATGGGGCGCTGACATCAGCAAATACTCGCCCAAAGGGCACCGTACATTCTGTCTGCCATCTGCCCACCCGGTATAGTTAAAACCGGGATTCATTCGTGAAAAGCACACTTCTCCAGTGTGCCAGGGGACACTGAAGGTGAGCATTTGCCCACTGTATTATGTCGCCGAACTGGAGTCAGGTCACGACCCTAGTGAGGACTATGAGCTTCCCTGAGACGGTTTCTGATAGTTTGTGCAGAAATCCTTTGGTTGTGCAAACCCATAGTTTCATCAGCTGTCCAGGTGGCTGGTCTCAGATGATCCCAAAAGTGAAGAAGCCGGATGTGGAGATCCTGGCCTGGCGTGGCTCCACGTGGTCTGCGGTTATGAGGCCGGTTGGACTTACTGCAAAGTTCTCTAAAGCGATGGCTCTAAAACGATGGCGTATGGTAGAGAAATTAACATTAAATTCTCTGGCAACAGCTCTGGTAGACATTCCTCTGGTCAGCATGCCAATTGCACTCTCCCTCAAAACCTGAGACATCTCTGGCATTGTCAAATCAAATCAATCAAATTTTATTTGTCACATACACATGGTTAGCAGATGTTAATGCGAGTGTAGCGAAATGCTTGTGCTTCTAGTTCCGACAATGCAGTAATAACCAACAAGTAATCTAACTAACAATTCCAAAACTAATTTCTTATACACCGTGTAAGGGGATAAAGAATATGTACATAAAGATATGAATGAGTGATGGTGCAGAGCAGCATAGGCAAGATACAGTAGATGGTATCGAGTACAGTATATACATATGAGATGAGTATGTAAACAAAGTGGCATAGTTAAAGTGGCTAGTGATACATGTATTACATAAGGATGCAGTAGATGATATAGAGTACAGTATATACGTATACATATGAGATGAATAATGTAGGGTATGTAAACATTATATTAGGTAGCATTGTTTAAAGTGGCTAGTGATATATTTTACATCATTTCCCATCAATTCCCATTATTAAAGTGGCTGGAGTTGAGTCAATATGTTGGCAGCAGCCACTCAATGTTAGTGGTTGCTGTTTAACAGTCTGATGGCCTTGAGATAAAAGCTGTTTTTCGGTCCCAGCTTTGATGCACCTGTACTGACCTCGCCTTCTGGATGATAGCGGGGTGAACAGGCAGTGGCTCGGGTGGGTGTTGTCCTTGATGATCTTTATGGCCTTCCTGTAACATCGGGTGGTGTAGGTGTCCTGGAGGGCAGGTAGTTTGCCCCCGGTGATGCGTTGTGCAGACCTCACTGCCCTCTGGAGAGCCTTACGGTTGTGGGCGGAGCAGTTGCCGTACCAGGCGGTGATACAGCCCGCCAGGATGCTCTCGATTGTGCATCTGTAGAAGTTTGTGAGTGCTTTTGGTGACAAGCCGAATTTCTTCAGCCTCCTGAGGTTGAAGAGGCGCTGCTGCTCCTTCTTCACAATGCTGTCTGTGTGAGTGGACCAATTCAGTTTGTCTGTGATGTGTATGCCGAGGAACTTAAAACTTACTTCCCTCTGCTGTTTCCTGAAGTCCACAATCATCTCCTTAGTTTTGTTGACGTTGAGTGTGAGGTTATTGTCCTGACACCACACTCCGAGGGCCCCCCCCTCTCCCTGTAGGCCGTCTCGTCGTTGTTGGTAATCAAGCTTACCACTGTTGTGTCGTCCGCAAACTTGATGATTGAGTTGGAGGCGTGCGTTGCCACGCAGTCGTGGGTGAACAGGGAGTACAGGAGAGGGCTCAGAACGCACCCTTGTGGGGCCCCAGTTTTGAGGATCAGCGGGGTGGAGATGTTGTTGCCTACCCTCACCACCTGGGGGCGGCCCGTCAGGAAGTCCAGTACCCAGTTGCACAGGGCGGGGTCGAGACCCAGGGTTTCGAGCTTGATGACGAGCTTGGAGGGTACTATGGTGTTAAATGCCGAGCTGTAGTCGATGAACATCATTCTCACATAGGTATTCCTCTTGTCCAGATGGGTTAGGGCAGTGTGCAGTGTGGTTGAGATTGCGTCGTCTGTGGACCTATTTGGGCGGTAAGCAAATTGGAGTGGGTCTAGGGTGTCAGGTAGGGTGGAGGTGATATGGTCCTTGACTAGTCTCTCAAAGCACTTCATGATGACGGAAGTGAGTGCTACGGGGCGGTAGTCGTTTAGCTCAGTTACCTTAGCTTTCTTGGGAACAGGAACAATGGTGGCCCTCTTGAAGCATGTGGGAACAGCAGACTGGTATAGGGATTGATTGAATATGTCCGTAAACACACCAGCTAGCTGGTCTGTGCATGCTCTGAGGGCGCGGCTGGGGATGCCGTCTGGGCCTGCAGCCTTGCGAGGGTTAACACGTTTAAATGTTTTACTCACCTCGGCTGCAGTGAAGGAGAGACCGCATGTTTTCGTTGCAGGCCGTGTCAGTGGCACTGTATTGTCCTCAAAGCGGGCAAAAAAAGTTATTTAGTCTGCCTGGGAGCAAGACATCCTGGTCCGTGACTGGGCTGGATTTCTTCTTGTAGTCCGTGATTGACTGTAGACCCTGCCACATACCTCTTGTGTCTGAGCCGTTGAATTGAGATTCTACTTTGTCTCTATACTGACGCTTAGCTTGTTTGATAGCCTTACGGAGGGAATAGCTGCACTGTTTGTATTCGGTCATGTTACCAGTCACCTTGCCCTGATTAAAAGCAGTGGTTCACGCTTTCAGTTTCACGCGAATGCTGCCATCAATCCACGGTTTCTGGTTACGGAATGTTTTAATCATTGCTATGGGAACGACATCTTCAACGCACGTTCTAATGAACTCGCACACCGAATCAGCATATTCGTCAATGTTGTTGCCTGACGCAATACGAAACATGTCCCAGTCCATGTGATGGAAGCAGTCTTGGAGTGTGGAATCAGCTTGGTCGGACCAGCGTTGGACAGACCTCAGCGTGGGAGCTTCTTGTTTTAGTTTCTGTCTGTAGGCAGGGATCAGCAAAATGGAGTCGTGGTCAGATTTTCCGAAAGGAGGGCGGGGCAGGGCCTTATATGCGTCGCGGAAGTTCGAATAACAATGATCCAAGGTTTTACCAGCCCTGGTGGCGCAATCGATATGCTGATACAATTTAGGGAGTCTTGTTTTCAGATTAGCCTTGTTAAAATCCCCGGCTACAATGAATGCAGCCTCAGGATGTATGGATTCCAGTTTGCAAAGAGTCAAATAAAGTTTGTTCAGAGCCATCGATGTGTCTGCTTGGGGGGGGAATATATACGGCTATGATTATAATCAAAGAGAATTCTCTTGGTAGATAATGCGGTCTACATTTGATTGTGAGGAATTCTAAATCAGGTGAACAGAAGGATTTGAGTTCCTGTATGTTTCTGTGATCACATCACTTCTCGTTAGCCATAAGGCACATGCCCCCGCCCCTCTTCTTACCAGAAAGATGTTTGTTTCTGTCGGCGTGATGTGTGGAGAAACCCGCTGGCTGCACCGCCTCCGATAGCGTCTCTCCAGTGAGCCATGTTTCCGTGAAGCAAAGAACGTTACAGTCTCTGATGTCCCTCTGGAATGCTACCCTTGCTCGGATTTCACCAACCTTGTTGTCAAGAGACTAGACATTGGCGAGAAGAATGCTAGGGAGTGGTGCACGATGTGCCCGTCTCCGGAGTCTGAACAGAAGACCGCCTCGTTTCCCTATGTTACGAAGTCGTTTTTTTGGGTCGCTGGCTGGGATCCATTCCGTTGTCCTGGGTGAAAGGCAGAACACAGGATCCGCTTCGCGAAAGTCATATTCTTGGTCGTACTGATGGTGAGTTGACGCTGCTCTTATATTCAGTAGTTCTTCTCGACTGTATGTAATGAAACCTAAGATGACCTGGGGTACTAATGTAAGAAATAATACGTAAAAAAAATAAAAACTGCATAGTTTCCTAGGAACGCGAAGCGAGGCGGCCATCTCTGTCGGCGCCGGAAGTGTGGGCCTGTGTATAGTATTAAAGATTCACTCTCCCTCAAAACCTGAGACATCTGTGGCATTGCACTGTGTATAGTATTAAAGATGCACTCTCCCTCAACTTGAGACATCTGTGGCATTGCGCTGTGTATAGTATTAAATATGCACTCTCCCTCAAAACCTGAGACATCTGTGGCATTGCGCTGTGTATAGTATTAAAGATGCACTCTCCCTCAAAACCTGAGACATCTGTGGCATTGCACTGTGTATAGTATTAAAGATGCACTCTCCCTCAAAACCTGAGACATCTGTGGCATTGCGCTGTGTATAGTATTAAAGATGCACTCTCCCTCAAAACCTGAGACATCTGTGGCATTGTGCTGTGTATAGTATTAAATATGCACTCTCCCTCAAAACCTGAGACATCTGTGGCATTGTGCTGTGTATAGTATTAAAGATGCACTCTCCCTCAAAACCTGAGACATCTGTGGCATTGTGCTGTGTTTAGTATTAAAGATACACTCTCCCTCAAAACCTGAGACATCTGTGGCATTGTGCTGTGTATAGTATTAAATATGCACTCTCCCTCAAAACCTGAGACATCTGTGGCATTGTGCTGTGTATAGTATTAAATATGCACTCTCCCTCAAAACCTGAGACATCTGTGGCATTGTGCTGTGTTTAGTATTAAAGATGCACTCTCCCTCAACCTGAGACATCTGTGGCATTGCGCTGTGTATAGTATTAAAGATGCACTCTCCCTCAAAACCTGAGACATCTGTGGCATTGTGCTGTGTATAGTATTAAAGATGCACTCTCCCTCAAAACCTGAGACATCTGTGGCATTGTGCTGTGTATAGTATTAAATATTCACTCTCCCTCAACCTGAGACATCTGTGGCATTGTGCTGTGTATAGTATTAAAGATGCACTCTCCCTCAACCTGAGACATCTGTGGCATTGTGCTGTGTATAGTATTAAAGATGCACTCTCCCTCAAAACCTGAGACATCTGTGGCATTGCGCTGTGTATAGTATTAAAGATGCACTCTCCCTCAAAACCTGAGACATCTGTGGCATTGTGCTGTGTATAGTATTAAAGATGCACTCTCCCTCAAAACCTGAGACATCTGTGGCATTGTGCTGTGTTTAGTATTAAAGATGCACTCTCCCTCAACCTGAGACATCTGTGGCATTGTGCTGTGTATAGTATTAAAGATGCACTCTCCCTCAACCTGAGACATCTGTGGCATTGTGCTGTGTATAGTATTAAAGATGCACTCTCCCTCAACCTGAGACATCTGTGGCATTGTGCTGTGTATAGTATTAAAGATGCACTCTCCCTCAACCTGAGACATCTGTGGCATTGTGCTGTGTATAGTATTAAAGATGCACTCCCCCTGTGTTTAGTATTAAAGATTCACTCCCCCCTGTGTTTAGTATTAAAGATGCACTCCCCCCTGTGTATAGTATTAAAGATGCACTCCCCCCTGTGTTTAGTATTAAAGATGCACTCCCCCTGTGTTTAGTATTAAAGATGCACTCCCCCTGTGTTTAGTATTAAAGATGCACTCCCCCCTGTGTTTAGTATTAAATATGCACTCCCCCTGTGTTTAGTATTAAAGATGCACTCCCCCTGTGTTTAGTATTAAAGATTCACTCCCCCTGTGTTTAGTATTAAAGATGCACTCCCCCTGTGTTTAGTATTAAAGATGCACTCCCCCTGTGTTTAGTATTAAAGATGCACTCCCCCCTGTGTTTAGTATTAAAGATGCACTCCCCCTGTGTTTAGTATTAAAGATGCACTCTCGCTTCCTCCCTACCTAGCCAGGTAGGTGGCCTAGCACTTACGAACGTTTGACCAGTAACCCGCAAGGTGGAGAAATCTGCCTTTCTGCCCTTGAGCAAGGCAGTTCACCCCAAACAAAAACTGTTTCATGAGTTTTGATAACGTAGATTAAGGCAGCCCCCCCCCCCCCCAATCTGTTACTTAGATTGATGATGTCAATCTAAGTAACATAATAAAACCTCCCCCTCAACATCCGTCAGTGTAAACTACAGATATCAGGTTTTTTGTATGGGCTGCGTCTCAATCCACCACGTTTTGCTCTACGACCTCCACAAGTGTCACTGGACCCCTTCGCAGGTCGGTAACGTTGATGTGCCAACTTCTGTCTGTAGCGTCCGAACAGTTTGAGCTACAAGCTATTACTATGGACCCCACTATGGACAGGGGAGTCTGTCACGAATACAATGGTGTTCTCCGGTTTGCTCTGCAACCCTCTGGGACTCGTCTGAAGGGAACCAACCCAAACAACAAATGGAAGTATGGAGGCCAACACAAATAAGGGGTTAAACATGTGTCCCAAAAACCAAAGTATTTCCTGAGCTTTCTTACATCTCCTACATCTGGACGGACACTTCAAAACCTTATTCCTTATTTCTTTTTTTTTCTTCTTTGCCATTAATGTGTTTTTCAATGCATTTCTATGGGCTGTAGTAGTAAAGGCCAAATTCTATATTTTATCAAATAATGTTTTAATAAGACGTTTAGAAACGCAGAGAACACAATTCTGTTGAATGCATTCAGCTGTGCAAATTACTAGGTTACCTGCTCTCCTCCCTGCAGTCCTCTCATTTGTCTCCTGGTTGGTTGGCTGTGTGATGCGGCCACTCGGACAGAGAGAGTAAAACATCACAGATCACAACCTGGAGAGAAGAGAAGGAGAGGCTTGGCAGTGTTATCTCTCTCTATCCCTCTCTCTCTCTCTCTCTCCTCTCTCTCTCTCTCTCTCTCTCTCTCTCTCTCTCTCTCTCTCTCTCTCTCTCTCTCTCTCTCTCTCTCTCTCTCTCTCTCTCTCTCTCTCTCTCTCTCTCTCTCTCTCTCTCTCTCTCTCTCTCTCTCTCTCTCTCTCTCTCTCTCTCTCCCTCTCTCTCTCTCTCCTCTCTCTCTCTCTCTGTCACTCTCTCCTCCCCCACTCTTTGCTCACTCTCTCTCTTTCCCTCTCATTTCATCTCTCTCAATCTTGCTCTTTATCCATCTCTATCTCTCTCTCTCTCTCTCTCTCTCCTACCCCCTCTCTTTGGTTTCTGCCAGAGCAGCCAGATTGCCCTTCAGTTCAGGTAATGAACCCACTCTATCACAGGCCTGTAACACCATTCCCTTCGCCTCATTCCTGTTCCCCTTTCATTCCCATCTCACTCGCCTCCAGCTCTCCTCACCCCCAGCTCTCCAGCTCTCCAGCTCTCCAGTTCTCCTCACCCCCAGCTCTCCAGCTCTCCAGTTCTCCTCACCCCCAGCTCACCAGCTCTCCAGCTCTCCTCACCCCCAGCTCTCCAGCTCTCCAGTTCTCCACGCCCCCAGCTCTCCAGCTCTCCTCGCCCCCAGCTCTCCAGTTCTCCTCACCCCCAGCTCTCCAGTTCTCCAGCTCTCCTCGCCCCCAGCTCTCCAGTTCTCCAGTTCTCCTCACCCCCAGCTCTCCAGTTCTCCTCACCCCCAGCTCTCCAGTTCTCCTCACCCCCAGCTCTCCAGTTCTCCTCGCCCCCAGCTCTCCAGCTCTCCTCACCCCCAGCTCTCCAGTTCTCCTCACCCCCAGCTCTCCAGCTCTCCAGTTCTCCTCACCCGCAGCTCTCCAGTTCTCCTCACCCCCAGCTCTCCAGTTCTCCTCACCCCCAGCTCTCCAGTTCTCCTCACCCCCAGCTCTCCAGTTATCCTCACCCCCAGCTCTCCAGTTCTCCTCACCCCCAGCTCTCCAGCTCTCCAGCTCTCCTCACCCCCAGCTCTCCAGTTCTCCTCACCCCCAGCTCTCCAGCTCTCCAGTTCTCCTCACCTCCAGCTCTCCAGTTCTCCTCACCCCCAGCTCTCCAGTTCTCCTCACCCCCACCTCTCCAGTTCTCCTCACCCCCAGCTCTCCAGCTCTCCTCACCCCAGCTCTCCAGTTCTCCACACCCCCAGCTCTCCAGCTCTCCTCACCCCCAGCTCTCCAGTTCTCCTCACCCCCAGCTCTCCAGCTCTCCAGTCTCCTCACCCCCAGCTCTCACCCCCAGCTCACCCCCAGTTCTCCTCACCCCCAGCTCTCCAGTTCTCCTCACCCCCAGCTCTCCAGCTCTCCTCACCCCCAGCTCTCCAGTTCTCTCCTCACCCCCAGCTCTCCAGTTCTCCTCACCCCCAGCTCTCCAGTTCTCCCTCACCCCCAGCTCCAGTTCTCCTCACCCCCAGCTCTCCAGTTCTCCTCACCCCCAGCTCTCCAGCTCTCCAGTTCTCCTCACCCCCAGCTCTCCAGCTCTCCAGTTCTCCTCACCCCCAGCTCTCCAGACTTCAGTTAAGCATTATTCATGTTGCAGATGGTTTGTTGTTTATTGTGAAGGGGAGTTTGTGATGCACACACACACACACACACACACACACACACACACACACACACACACACACACACACACACACACACACACACACACACACACACACACACACACAGGGGGGTTATAGAAAGGTGCTTTCACAGCGTATGTTCACTACAGGCTTCACTGATCCTCAGGCTCTATCTTAGTGACACACACACATGCACAAAGAGAGATATCTGGGAGAGAAAGAGGGGGAGGCAGAGAGGAGAGGTGTAGAGGGGGAGACAGAGAGGAGAGGTGTAGAGTGGGAGAGAGAGAGGAGAGGTGTAGAGGGGGAGACAGAGAGGAGAGATGTAGAGGGGAAGACAGAGAGGAGAGTTGTAGAGGGGGAGACAGAGAGGAGAGTTGTTGAGGGGGAGACAGAGAGGAGAGGTGTAGAGGGGGAGACAGAGCGGAGAGGTGTAGAGGGGAGACAGAGAGGAGAGATGTAGAGGGGGAGACAGAGAGGAGAGGTGTAGAGGGGAGAGAGAGGAGAGGGGGAGACAGAGAGAAGAGGTGTAGAGGGGGAGAGAGAGGAGAGGTGTAGAGGGGGAGACAGAGGGGAGAGGTGTAGAGGGGGAGACAGAGAGGAGAGATGTAGAGGGGGAGACAGAGAGGAGCAATGTAGAGGGGAAGACAGAGAGGAGAGATGTAGAGGGGGAGGCAGATATAACGGCTGTAGGAAGGAGTGGAGGACCAAAGCACAGCGTGGTAAGTGTTCATGAGTTTTTAACGGCACTGAACACTGAAATACAAAACAACAACGTGAATAAACGAACAACCGAAACAGTCCTGTAAGGCGCAGAAAACACTAAACAGAAAATAACTACCCACAAAAACCCTGTGGGGAAAAGCTACCTAAGTATGGTTCTCAATCAGAGACAACGATCGACAGCTGTCCCTGATTGAGAACCATACCCGGCCAAAACAAAGAAAAATGAACACATAGAAAAAGAACATAGAATGCCCACCCATATCACACCCTGACCAACCCAAAAATAAAGATAAAAAGCTCTCTACGGTCAGGGGAGACAGAGAGGAGAGAGTTGTAGTGGGGGAGACAGAGAGGAGTGGTGTAGAGGGGGAGACAGAGAGGAGAGGTGTAGAGGGGGAGACAGAGAGGAGAGGTGTAGAGGGGGAGACAGAGAGGAGAGGTGTAGAGGGGGAGACAGAGAGGAGAGGTGTAGAGGGGGAGAGAGAGGAGAGTTGTAGAGGGGGAGACAGAGAGGAGAGTTGTAGAGGGGGAGACAGAGAGGAGATGTGTAGAGGGGGAGACAGAGAGGAGAGGTGTAGAGGGGGAGACAGAGAGGAGAGGTGTAGAGGGGAGACAGAGAGGAGAGGTGTAGAGGGGGAGACAGAGAGGAGAGGTTTAGAGGGGGAGACAGAGAGGAGAGGTGTAGAGGGGGAGACAGAGAGGAGAGGTGTAGAGGGGGAGACAGAGAGGAGAGGTGTAGAGGGGGAGACAGAGAGGAGAGGTGTAGAGGGGGAGACAGAGAGGAGAGGTGTAGAGGGGGAGAGAGAGGAGAGTTGTAGAGGGGCAGACAGAGAGGAGAGGTGTAGAGGGGGAGACAGAGAGGAGAGGTGTAGAGGGGGAGACAGAGAGGAGAGTTGTAGAGGGGGAGACAGAGAGGAGAGGTGTAGAGGGGGAGACAGGGGAGACAGAGAGGAGAGGTGTAGAGGGGGAGACAGAGAGGAGAGGTATAGAGGGGGAGACAGAGAGGAGAGGTGTAGAGGGGGAGACAGAGAGGAGAGGTGTAGAGGGGGAGAGAGAGGAGAGTTGTAGAGGGGGAGACAGAGAGGAGAGTTGTAGAGGGGGAGACAGAGAGGAGATGTGTAGAGGGGGAGACAGAGAGGAGAGGTGTAGAGGGGGAGACAGAGAGGAGAGTTGTAGAGGGGGAGAGAAAGGAGAGTTGTAGAGGGGGAGACAGAGAGGAGATGTGTAGAGGGGGAGACAGAGAGGAGAGGTGTAGAGGGGGAGACAGAGAGGAGATGTGTAGAGGGGGAGACAGAGAGGAGAGTTGTAGAGGGGGAGACAGAGAGGAGAAGTGTAGAGGGGGAGACAGAGAGGAGAGGTGTAGAGGGGGAGACAGAGAGGAGAGATGTAGAGGGGGAGAGAAAGGAGAGTTGTAGAGGGGGAGACAGAGAGGAGATGTGTAGAGGGGGAGACAGAGAGGAGAGGTGTAGAGGGGGAGACAGAGAGGAGAGGTGTAGAGGGGGAGACAGAGAGGAGAGGTGTAGAGGGGGAGACAGAGAGGAGAGGTGTAGAGGGGGAGACAGAGAGGAGAGGTGTAGAGGGGGAGACAGAGAGGAGAGATGTAGAGGGGGAGACTTTGTTTAGTTGGCGTACCTACAACAGACAGATTGTAGTTGGTTATGTGTGTGTATGTGTGTGTGTGCCGTGTGCTTGTGGAATCATTGGAGGAATGTGATAACGATGACAAGGGGAGGCTGGGAGCAGATGGCCTCCAACAACGAAATATTCCTACTGTGATCGGAATGGTTGAGACGGAATGGTTATGGAATGTGTCACAGTGTGGTTAGTAATGGCTGGCAGAGTTGGAAATGGTAGGGAGTGAAAGGAAATTATTAGGAATGGTTGGTTGTGTTTTGAGTACCTGGTTCCTCTTCCACCTCTCCTCTCTTGCTCTCCTCCTCATCTTCTGCTGTTTCCTACAGAGTAGAGATATGAATCCAGTTATTGTGTCCTGCTATGTCCTGCTCTGCTATTGCTGGTGTATCAGGACTCTGATGCTTGCTTCTGCAGTTACTCTACATTATTCAATCATTTACTGTATTCTACAACATAGAGAAGAAACATTCTATACTGTATTCTAGAACACAGAGAAGACACATTCCAAACTGTATTCTAGAACACAGAGAAACATTCCATAATGTATTCTAGAACATAGAGAAGAAACATTCCATAATGTATTCTAAAACATAAAGAAACATTCCATACTGTATTCTAGAACACAGAGAAGACACATTCCATGCTGTATTCTAGAACATAGAGAAGAAACATGCCATACTGTATTCTAGAGCATAGAGAAGAAACATGCCGTACTGTTTTCTAGAACATAGAGAAGAAACATTCCATAATGTATTCTAGAGCATAGAGAATAAACATTCCATACTGTAGATTCTACAACATAGAGAATACATATTCAATACTGTATTATAGAGCATAGAGAATAAACATTCCAAACTGTAGATTCTACAACATAGAGAAGAAGTATTCCGTACTGTTGATTCTACAACATAGAGAAGAAACATTCCATACTGTAGATTCTACAACATAGAGAATAAACATTCCATACTGTTTTCTAGAACACAGAGAAGAAACATTCCATACTGTTTTCTAGAACACAGAGAAGAAACATTCCACACTGTAGATTCTACAACATAGAGAAGAAACATTCCATACTGTTTTCTAGAACATAGAAAAGAAACATTCCATACTATAGATTCTACAACGTAGAGAAGAAATATCCCATACTATAGATTCTGCAACATTGAGAAGAAACATTCCATACTTTATTCTAGAACATGGAGATGAAACATTCCATACTGTATTCTAGAACATAGAGAAGAAACATTCCATACTGTATTCTAGAACATAGAGAATAAACATTCCATACTGTATGCTAGAACATAGAGAATAAACATTCCAAACTGTATTCTAGAACGTAGAGAAGAAACATTCCATACTGTATTCTAGAACATAGAGAAGAAACATTCCATAATGTATTCTAGAACATAGAGAATAAACATTCCATAATGTATTCTAGAACATAGAGAAGAAACATTCCATACTGTATTCTAGAACATAGAGAAGAAACATTCCATAATGTATTCTAGAACATAGAGAAGAAACATTCCATACTGTATTCTAGAACATAGAGAAGAAACATTCCATACTGTATTCTAGAACATAGAGAATAAATATTCCATAATGTATTCTAGAACATAGAGAAGAAACATTCCATACTGTATTCTAGAACATAGAGAAGAAACATTCCATACTGTATTCTAGAACATAGAGAAGAAACATTCCATAATGTATTCTAGAACATAGAGAAGAAACAATCCATAATGTATTCTAAAACATAAAGAAACATTCCATACTGTTGATTCTACAACAAAGAGTAGAAACATTCCATACTGTTGATTCTACAAGAAAGATTAGAAACATTCCATACTGTATTCTAGAACATAGAGGAGAAACATTCCATACTGTAGATTCTACAACATAGAGAAGAAACATTCCGTACTGTAGAATCTTCAACATATATAAGAAACATCCCATACTGTATTCTAAAACATAGAGAAAATCATTCCGTACTGTAGATTCTACAACATAGAGAAGAAACATTCCATACTGTAGATTCTTCAACATAGAGAAGAAACATTCCATACTGTAGATTCTAGAGCAAAGATAATATAGGCCTCTAACATTATTTGCTTTTGTTTGATCACTCACTTGTCTTCCAATGAGCTAGTGATTATTGTTAGGTTGTTATTACCACAGTATTTTCCTCTGCATGTTGATGGACCCTATTTACATGATGTGTTTGTGTTGATGATGTTGTTTTGAGAAACAGTAATGGATGATGGTAATGTCTCAGATTACCGCTCAGCATCCTCAAGCAGACAGACGTCACGGCTCTTCGTACAGACTCATAATTACATTCTAACATTTCTAATTCCCTGTTAATGAAAGGAGAATCATATTAGTACTACCATCTCAACTCACAGCGTTGTATTAGTGCATCTTTGTTGAATCAGAGAGGGGTTTGTAAGACACTGCTATATGATAAGATATGATACTACTGTGTCAATATGCTAACCAGCAGTACATATTCAAATCAGCTGCTCCAGTCTGACACAACATAGCCTGAGATACACAGCTCTGCTGGGCTGTATTGGTGCTTAGGGAGTAACCACAGATAGTTCATTTATTTTTATACAGATTTATATTTCAGACTCTAAAACACTTTTATGGCTGTGTCTGTTTTACCAGGTTTGTTCCATGAGAAATGTTTAATGTTCTGGGTTTAATAATAAGTAACATTACTGTTTATGATCGTTGTACTGAGGGAAACAGGGAGGAATATAGATTATCAGCTAAATCATTACACAACGTGGCTTTTTTTTACAGACATATGAAAACAAATACATATAATACTGTGATTATACAGTGGAATTATACAATTATACAAATGATATTCACCAAGGGGTAATAAAGTAGAGTTGTGTTATGAAAATGCACCATTGTAGACACTGAAGGAACATTTTAACTAACGTCCCTGTTATTATTCAAGGTTCATATGTTTCAGAACTGAGAAGTCAAGATCAAAGCATCAGGGTTTTTTCATGTCTAAAGTCATGATTAAATAGTCTTTGTTTCATCACGTTTATATTAAAGTGCCACCTGCTGAAGAGAAATACTACCGTGGTCCTTCTCTAAGCCTCACCCCAGAGTTTTGGGCAACCAATCACAGCACTCCAATGGATAGCAAATGTCATTGAGTCTGACACTTCAGACAAACGCACGTTTAAGTCTCATGAACGTCAACGAGGGCTAGGACACAAACTGAGAGTTTTCATCAAAAATACATGTTTAAATCTCATGAACGCCAACGAGGGCTAGGACACAAACTGAGAGTTTTCATCAAAAATACATGTTTAAATCTCATGAACGCCAACGAGGGCTAGGACACAAACTGAGAGTTTTCATCAAAAATACATGTTTAAATCTCATGAACGCCAACGAGGGCTAGGACACAAACTGAGAGTTTTCATCAAAAATACATGTTTAAATCTCATGAACGCCAACGAGGGCTAGGACACAAACTGAGAGTTTTCATCAAAAATACATGTTTAAATCTCATGAACGCCAACGAGGGCTAGGACACAAACTGAGAGTTTTCATCAAAAATACATGTTTAAATCTCATGAACGCCAACGAGGGCTAGGACACAAACTGAGAGTTTTCATCAAAAATACATGTTTAAATCTCATGAACTAGCACAAACTGAGGGCTAGGACACAAACTGAGAGTTTTCATCAAAAATACATGTTTAAATCTCATGAACGCCAACGAGGGCTAGGACACAAACTGAGAGTTTTCATCAAAAATACATGTTTAAATCTCATGAACGCCAACGAGGGCGAGGACACAAACTGAGAGTTTTCATCAAAAATACATGTTTAAATCTCATGAACGCCAATGAGGGCTAGGACACAAACTGAGAGTTTTCATCAAAAATACATGTTTAAATCTCATGAACGCCAACGAGGGCTAGGACACAAACTGAGAGTTTTCATCAAAAATACACGTTTAGCCTGTTAAATCTATGGGGGCGCTATTTCATTTTTGGATAAAAAGACGTGCCCGTTTTAAGCGCAATATTTTGTCACAAAAAGATGCTCGACTATGCATATAATTGATAGCTTTGGAAAGAAAACACTCTGACGTTTCCAGAACTGCAAAGATATTGTCTGTGAGTGCCCCAGAACAGAAGCTACAGGCAAAACCAAGATGAAACTGCAACCAGGAAATGAGCAGGATTTTTGAGGCTCTGTTTTTCATTGTCTCCTTATATGGCTGTGAATGCGACAGGAATGAGCCTGCCCTATCTATCGTTTCCCCAAGGTGTCTGCAGCATTGTGACGTATTTGTAGGCATATCATTGGAAGATTGACCATAAGAGACTACATTTGCCAGGTGTCCGCCCGGTGTCCTCCGTCGAAATTGGTGCGTCATCTTCAACTGCATGTCTTTTCCAAGCGATTCACTGGAGAAAGGAGACTACCACGAATGATATATCAATGAAGAGATATGTGAAAAACACCTTGAGGATTGATTCTAAACAGCGGTTGCCGTGTTTCAGTCGATATTATGGAGTTAATTTGGAAAACAGTTCGCCGTTTTGATGACTGAATTTTCGTTTTTTTTTGGTACCCAAACGTGATGTACAAAACGGAGCGATTTCTCCTACACAAAGAATCGTTCAGGAAAAACTGAACATTTGCTATGTAACTGAGAGTCTCCTCATTGAAAACATCCGAAGTTCTTCAAAGGTAAATGATTTTATTTGAATCCTTTTCTGGTTTTTGTGCAAATGTTGCCCGCTAAATGCTACGCTAAATGCTACGCTAGCTATCACAAATGCTTGTTTGCTATGGTTCAAAAGCATATTTTGAAAATCTGAGATGACAGTGTTGTTAAGAAAAGGCTAAGCTTGAGAGCTAGCACATTCATTTAATTTCATTTGCGATTTTCATAAATAGTTAACGTTACATTATGCTAATGAGCTTGAGGCTATAACTGGATACAGGTTTTTTTCATAGCCAAACGTGAACAAAACGGAGCGATTTGTCCTACACAAATAATATTTTTGGGAAAAACTGAACATTTGCTATTTAACTGAGTCTCCTCATTGAAAACATCTGAAGTTCTTCAAAGGTAAATTATTTTATTTGAATGATTTTCTTGTTTTTGTGAAAATGTTGCTGGCTGAATTCTAGGCTTATAGCTATGCTAGCTATCAACACTCTTACACAAATGCTTGTTTTGCTATGGTTCAAAAGCATATTTTGAAAATCTGAGATGACAGTGTTGTTAACAAAAGTCTAAGCTTGAGAGCAAATATATTTATTTCATTTCATTTGCGATTTTCATGAATAGTTAACGTTGCGTTATGCTAATGAGCTTGAGGCTATAAATAGAATCCCGGATCCGGGATTGCTCGACGCAAGAAGTTAAATCTTATGAACGCCAACGAGGGCTAGGACACAAACTGAGAGTTTTCATCAAAAATACATGTTTAAATCTCATGAACGCCAACAAGTTCTAGGACACAAACTGAGAGTTTTCATCAAAAATACATGTTTGAATCTCATGAACGCCAACGAGGGCTAGGACACAAACTGAGAGTTTTCATCAAAAATACATGTTTGAGTGGCTAAATCATTTGACAGTGCACCAGGAGGACTTGCTACGGTGATTCCAGAAATGCAGAGCCTGCTGATGGAGTATTATTCCAATACAAAATTATACTTCTGTTAGTGTTTGCTAGCGCAGCTGGTTAGTTAGCTCTCAGTCTCATTGACCACCAAACATTCCTGATGTTAGCGAGCCAGCCACCTAATACAGTATAACGCCATCAGGATACGATTTGAGAGCACTAGTTAGCCCCAAAAGTGGTTTTAGCTTTGACTGCATGCTGACAGTTACTTCAGAGCCATACACTACAAACAGACTTTTACCAGGTTCCAATCAAGCAATTGGAATGACAGCCCACCATGACATACCTAAGAGTTTCCTGATTAGCAACGGGTAGTCTGTGTTTAATTTCATTGTGAACGAGAGACACAGCTTGAGATCATTGTCAGGAATTTTTTTGCCTGTGTTTGAATTGGGCTTCCCTGGAAAATGTTGTCCAAGGTTGCAACAGTAACCAAGGGGGGTGGGGCTTAGCAAAGGGTCAATTCAGAGCATAACAAGTCATTCTGTTCTATTTAGTCTCTTGTACTAAGATACTATGTGTTCTAATAAAACCATTCTACACAATAAGGTTGTGTCCCAAAGGGCAGCCTATTCTTTGGCCTACATAGTCCATAACATTTGAGCAGAGCTGTATGGGCCCTGGTCAAATTGGCCCTGGTCAGAAGTGGTATAGGGATTAGGGTGCCGTTTGGGACACAGTTAAGAGTTAAGTTCATGTAGAACTTCTGGTTTCATGTTTCAAGTTTTAATGTCATGTGGCACAAGTACAGTGAAATGCCTTTCCTGCAAGTTCTAACCCCAACAAGTAGAGTGAAATGCCTTTCCTGCAAGCTCTAACCCCAACAAGTACAGTGAAGTGCCTTTCCTGCAAGCTCTAACCCCAACAAGTAGAGTGAAATGCCTTTCCTGCAAGCTCTAACCCCAACAAGTACAGTGAAATGCCTTTCCTGCAAGCTCTAACCCCAACAAGTACAGTGAAATGCCTTTCCTGCAAGCTCTAACCCCAACAAGTACAGTGAAATGCCTTTCCTGCAAGCTCTAACCCCAACAAGTACAGTGAAATGCCTTTTGTTCAAGCTCTAACCCCAACAAGTACAGTGACATGCCTTTTTGTTCAAGCTCTAACCCCAACAAGTACAGTGACATGCCTTTCGTTCAAGCTCTAACCCTAGCAAGTACAGTGAAATGCCTTTTGTTCAAGCTCTAAACCCAACAAGTACAGTGAAATGCCTTTCCTGCAAGCTCTAACCCCAACAAGTACAGTGAAATGCCTTTCCTGCAAGCTCTAACCCCAACAAGTACAGTGAAATGCCTTTCCTGCAAGCTCTAACCCCAACAAGTACAGTGAAATGCCTTTTGTTCAAGCTCTAACCCCAACAAGTACAGTGAAATGCCTTTTGTTCGAGCTCTAACCCCAACAAGTACAGTGAAATGCCTTTCGTTCAAGCTCTAACGCCAACAAGTACAGTGAAGTGCCTTTCCTGCAAGCTCTAACCCCAACAAGTACAGTGAAATGCCTTTTGTTCAAGCTCTAACCCCAACAAGTACAGTGACATGCCTTTCCTGCAAGCTCTAACCCCAACAAGTACAGTGAAATGCCTTTCCTGCAAGCTCTAACCCCAACAAGTACAGTGAAATGCCTTTTGTTCAAGCTCTAACCCCAACAAATACAGTGAAATGCCTTTCCTGCAAGCTCTAACCCCAACAAGTACAGTGAAATGCCTTTCGTTCAAGCTCTAACCCCAACAATGCAGTAATCAACGTAATACTAAAATAACACAAGGTAGGACAAAAACACACAAGAAATAAAAATAAGAAATTTTAACACAAGAAAGTAATTAAGCGTCCACTATACAGGGTCAGTCAGTTCCAGCAACATATTTACATTGCCCTAGAGGTGGGGGTAAGGTGACGAGGCATCAGGATGAGAAACAGCAGCAGCGTATATGATGACTGCATGTGTGTGTGTGTGATTGTGTGTGTGTGTGTGTGCGTAGAGTCAGTTTAAACGTGTGTGTATGTTATGTGTAGGTGAGCAGATGAAGGAAGGATTTGTAGAGCTGTTTTCCGATAACTCAAACTCGTTGTTTCCTAGTGTTGCTCTTGCTTAGTAAAATGACCTGTGTCATGTAGTAGAACCTGACACAGCACAATCCCCATCCTGACAGTGCTGCATTTCCCCAAACACAGGGTTCCTATTGGTTCCAGTCCGTCGGCCATGACTTGTTTCCTGGAGTCTGCTTCAGTAGCAGAGCGTATGGGCTGATATATTCCAGGATCTAAGGAAGAATTTGTATTTGTCCAGGTTGTTTTTTGAAAAACAAAATAGTATTTTTCAGAAGGTGTGTCAGATGTGAGCAGCCACCGTGACATAACACTAAGCTAGTGGTGTCACCCTCTGTTTAGAGGTCAGAACCTAGGGACATAACACAACTCTCCTCTCTCTCTGTCTCTCTCTCTCTTCTTTCTCTCTTCTCTCCTCTTTCTTTCTTCTCTCTCTCTCTTCTTTCTCTCTTCTCTCTCTCTCTCCTCTTTCTCTATTCTCTCTCCTCTTTCTCTCCTCTCTTCTCTTCTTTCTCTCTTCTCTCTCCTCTTTCTCTCTTCTCTCTCCTCTTTCTTTCTTCTCTCTCTCTCCTCTTTCTCTCTTCTCTCTCTCTCTCCTCTTTCTCTATTCTCTCTCCTCTTTCTCTCCTCTCTTCTCTTCTTTCTCTCTTCTCTCTCCTCTTTCTCTCTTCTCTCTCCTCTTTCTTTCTTCTCTCTCTCTCTCCTCTTTCTCTCTTCTCTCTCTCCTTTTTCTCTCTTCTCTCTCTCTCCTCTTTCTCGCTTCTCTCTCTCCTCTTTCTCTCTTCTCTCTCTCTCCTCTCTATCTCTCTTTCTTCTTTCTCTTTTCTCTCTCTCTCCTCTTTCCTCTCTCTTTATCCTCATCATCCTTTCTCAGCTGCAATGTTGTTTATATGGAAACATTAAGTTTCAGAGGGAGAGAGAAAATTCTCCTCTCTTAGTAGTCCAAATTAATGTTAATGATGGAGGGATAGAGAGTGAACATGATGGAGAAGGGAAATAGAGTGGGCATCTGTCCTTCTCCATGCATAAATAAGACACAAGATAAAGAGATAAAGAGAGAGTCTCCTCTGGTGAGTTTTAGAAGCGCAGGTATTACTTGAGGTGAATTAAAATGCTAGGTGTTTTATAATGCCTTTGTCCTTTTTTGGTGAGAGAGAGAGAGCCCGTGGGCTGTAGATTTCCCCTGTGTCTCACCAGTGAAGCATTTCCTGGTCAAATATACCGTAGCCTTGACTACTGAAACTGTGCCACGGTGTCGAGGACGGAGGGCTAATGTGAATGTTGATTACACATACTTTCTAACCACATCACGTTATTATAAATGATTCTACATGTAAATGAACTGCTTACACTGCACTAATGTACAGTAGCCCAGTGGTTTCAGTACTGAATGAGGGTATATCTGGGATTGTGATAGGGTAACACAGTTCAACTAAGCTCATGAAGCAGTTATAAGTTATATTCCTCAAGAATCAATCGCTATTTATCATTCATTTCAAAGTCCATAAATGGATGTCCCATTCACAGATTGCCCCTTTAATGCTTATGATAATGCATGTAACTGAAGTGCAGTATTGTATCCTAGTGCTTCCAATAAAATATGGTATTCCTCCTCCTCTGTGTAAAGCTATAGTGTCAGTAGTTGACTGTGATATGTGGTTGTCACCGAGTTACCTTAAAACCTGTTATGGCTGCATCCCTTTGTTCTCAATTTCCGCCTGAAGACAAACCCTAATCTAACTGCCTGTAGCTCATTCTTGGTATCATTTGAATGGAAACATTCTGAAGTTTGTGGAAATGTTAATTGAATGTAGGAGAATATAACACAGTAGATCTGGTGGAAGAAAAGAGAAAGAAAGAGCATATGTTTTCTGTTTTTTATTGTTATAGCATCATCTAGAATGTACTAGAATAGCCACACAGTCAGATAGGATGCTGGAGATCATTTTGATGGATAACACAAGAGGACGACTGTAGGTGTGCAACGTTTCAGACTGATAACTTCAGGAATGGGTGAGCTACATGACATTTAGCATGAAGTCACCCAGGTGTCCCACACAAGTTGCCCAAATGTACCCAAGTGGCCGAATTGGTGAAATGACCTATAAAATGACCTATAACTATATACAACAGTGCAAATAACTATATACATATACAAACATATCAAAAAGCAATTCTAACACAGACACACACAAAAAAATGTTTAAAAAAATATTAGATTTTTTATTTATTTTTTAAACAGTACACCCTTCGGAAGTCCTCGACACAATATTTTGCTGCCTGTGCCATGTCCCATTGCAGTCTCTTTCTGATGTGAAGCAGAGGCAAACTGAACAAGTGGTGCAGTTCATGCAACACAGAACACAACGACGCCTCCATGCTGTGCCCTTTTTTACATTTACATTTACATTTAAGTCATTTGGCAGACGCTCTTTTGGCCCTGAGGCACAGTCATGCCTGCAGTAATGAACTGTGGCATATGAACACCACTGGTGCAGAGGTAGAGCGGGCAGCATTTTCATTCATATATATACAGTGGGGCAAAAAAGTATTTAGTCAGCCACCAATTGTGCAAGTTATCCCACTTAAAAAGATGAGAGAGGCCTGTAATTTTCATCATAGGTACTCTTCAACTATGACAGAAAAAATGAGGAAAAGAAATGAATTTATTTGCAGATTATGTTGGAAAATAAGTATTTGGTCACCTACAAACAAGCAAGATTTCTGGCCCTCACAGACCTGCAAGCTCTAACCCCAACAGATAAATGCACTGTAATTCACTGTAGATAAACATCTGCTAGATTTCTAAAATGTAAATGTAAGTGATTGTGTGTGTGTGTGTGTGTGTGTGGGGGGGGGGGGTGGTTGGTTCTTCTATCCCTGTGGGGATCAGCCTCGGCCTGTGTCTAGTGAGGTAGCAGGCCTGAGGTGAAGCCTTTGATCAGTCAGTCTGGCAGGGGGCACAACCCTCCACCTGCTCTTAGATCATCGCTAAACCCACATCCATCTAGCTGCAGGTTAGAAGCAGCCCTTTGATATAGATGGGGCATGTAGCTATACACCCTCCTCAGGTATACACCCTTCTCAGCTACATAACCTCCCCAGGTATACACCCTACCCAGCTACACACCCTCCACAGCTACATGCCCTCCTCAGCTATACACCCTACCCAGCTACACACCCTTCTCAGCTACTTACCCTCCTCAGCTATACACCCTACCCAGCTACACACCCTCCACAGCTACATACCCTCCACAGCTACACACCCTCCACAGCTACATACCCTCCTCAGCTATACACCCTCCTCAGCTATACACCCTTCTCAGCTACATACCCTCCTCAGCTATACACCCTCCTCAGCTATACACCCTTCTCAGCTACATTCCCTCCTCAGCTATACACCCTCCCCAGCTACAAACCCTCCCCAGCTACACACCCTCCCCAGCTATACACCCTACCCAGCTACACACCCTCCACAGCTACATACCCTCCTCAGCTACACACCCTCCACAGCTACATACCCTCCTCAGCTATACACCCTCCTCAGCTATACACCCTTCTCAGCTACATACCCTCCTCAGCTATACACCCTCTTCAGCTATACACCCTTCTCAGCTACATTCCCTCCTCAGCTATACACCCTACCCAGCTACAAACCCTCCCCAGCTATACACCCTCCCCAGCTACAAACCCTCCCCAGCTATACACCCTTCTCAGCTACAAACCCTCCCCAGCTACAAACCCTCCCCAGCTATACACCCTCCCCAGCTACAAACCCTCCCCAGCTACACACCCTCCCCAGCTATGCACCCTCCCCAGCTATACACCCTCCCCAGCTACAAACCCTCCCCAGATAGACACCCTCCCCAGCTATACACCCTCCCCAGCTATACACCCTCCCCAGCAACACACCCTCCCCAGCTATACACCCTCCCCAGCTACAAACCCTCCCCAGATAGACACCCTCCCCAGCTATACACCCTCCCCAGCTACAAACCCTCCCCAGCAACACACCCTCCCCAGCTATACAACCTCCCCAGCTACACACCCTCCCCAGCTACAAACCCTCCCCAGCTACACACCCTCCCCAGCTATACACCCTCCCCAGCTACACACCCTCCCCAGCTACAAACCCTCCCCAGCTATACACCCTACCCAGCTACACACCCTCCCCAGCTACAAATCCTCCCAGCTACACACCCTCCCCAGCTATACACCCTACCCAGCTACACACCCTCCCCAGCTACAAATCCTCCCCAGCTACACACCCTCCCCAGCTATACACCCTCCCCAGCTATACACCCTCCCCAGCTACAAACCCTCCCCAGCTATACACCCTCCCCAGCTACAAACCCTCCCCAGCTATACACCCTTCTCAGCTACAAACCCTCCCCAGCTACAAACCCTCCCCAGCTATACACCCTCCCCAGCTACAAACCCTCCCCAGCTACACACCCTCCCCAGCTATACACCCTCCCCAGCTATACACCCTCCCCAGCTACAAACCCTCCCCAGCTATACACCTTCCCCAGCTACAAACCCTCCCCAGCTATACACCCTTCTCAGCTACAAACCCTCCCCAGCTACACACCCTCCACAGCTACACACCCTCCCCAGCAACACACCCTCCCCAGGTACAAACCCTCTACAGCTATACACCCTCCCCAGCTACACACTCTCCCCAGCTATACACCCTCCCCAGCTATACACCTTCCCCAGCTATACACCTTCCCCACCTATACACCTTCCCCGGTTACACACTCTCCACAGCTAATGACCCTCCCCAGCTCCACACACTCCCAAGGTACACACCCTTCCCAGCCACCCCCCCCAGCTACACACCCTCCTCAGCTACAATCCCTCTCCAGTTACACACCCTCTCCAGTTACACTCCCTCTCCAGTTACACACCCTCTCCAGCTACATTCCCTCTCCAGCTACATACCCTTCCTAGCTACCCCCCAGCTACACACCCTCTCCAGCTACACACCCTCTCCAGCTACACACCCTGGCCAGCTACACTCCCTCTCCAGCTACACACCCTTCCCAGCTACCCCTCCCCCCCAGCTACACACCCTCTCCAGCTACACTCCCTCTCCAGGGGGTTTATAGGTTCTCATATACATCTGCTGCTCAGCTAAATGTCCTGCTCACTTCCCATTATGATTTACACACAGAGATGGATCTGGCTTAGAGAGGAGAGAGGGAGAGAGAGAGAAAGAGAGAGAAGGGGTGAAGAGATGAAGAATGAAGAATGAGAAGCAGACATAGAGAACAAGCCATTCGCAAACACACACACACACACACACACACACACACACACACAGGAAGACGGTGTCTTTGCATTGGCACCCATGGTGAGAGCAGCATTAGCAGTCACTCCACACTGTCTTGAAGTAGAGACAGAGAGAGAGAGACACACACACACAGAGAGAGAGAAAGACAGACGGACAGAAACAGACAGACATTGAGACAGACAGGCAGGCAGGCAGACAGACAGACAGACAGACAGACAGACAGACAGACAGACAGACAGGCAGGCAGGCAGGCAGGCAGGCAGGCAGTCAGGCAGGCAGGCAGGCAGGCAGGCAGGCAGACAGACAGACAGACAGGCAGGCAGGCAGGCAGTCAAGCAGGCAGGCAGGCAGGCAGGCAGGCAGGCAGACAGACAGACAGACAGACAGACAGACAGACAGACAGACAGACAGACAGACAGAAAGGGAGAGAGACAGAGGACTTGGTGTGGATGTGGGGTTGGGTTTCAGATGGTGCCAGCAGCCCTGTATAAAGCAGCCAGTGATCCAGACAGAGAAAGTTCATAGCAACGGTCCACAGAGAGACAAGCTGCCAGGTCCATTCAGCCAACCCAGCACTGCTCTCTGTTTCAACAGGACAGCATCATCTAGAACAACTAGCAGGAACAATAGAGGAACGGAGGAGTGGAGGGGAATGAGCTTCTCAAGCAGTTGGAGAGTCTATGATGGGGACAGGAGGGAGGAGATGGGGGGAGGAGAGAGTTGGTAGGAAGACACACACACACACACACAGTGAGCGGTAAGAATAACTTTACATGCAGGTTATGTCATTAATCAAAGTCCATAACAGAGGCGTGGCAAAACCAGAGCTGGTACCTGTCATAAAGATACATATCTGCCCCTGTTTGTCAACATGCATAGTTGTCCAAGCCACACAAATGCACACTCCCTCACACACACACCGACACACACACACTCTACCAGTATCTCCAGCCTCTAAAAAAAAGATTTTCAGGTGTTCTTCAGTAATAGCTTCTATAGTAGAAGGTGTTGTTTAGAAGGTTATTCCCTGTCTTCAACCCCCTCAGCTCATCCACCAGACAGACACACACGCACACGCACACATACACCTGTTATCTTACCTCCAAACCCCACATCTCATACTAACCCCTATCTGAATCCTGTGGTATTTATTATAGTGCTGTGGAACAGAAAAAGCCAAATAATCTGGGGTAAATGCTGAGTCTTCGCAAAGGTCAAGGTGTTTGCTCATATCTGTAAGGGATTTAGTGTGTGTGTCTGGGTCTATACAAGTGTGTGTGTGTGTGTGTGTGTGTGTGTGTGTGTGTGTGTGTGTGTGTGTGTGTGTGTGTGTGTGTGTGTGTGTGTGTGTGTGTGTGTGTGTGTGTGTGTGTGTGTGTGTGTGCGTGCGTGCGTGTGTGTGCATGCGGGCGTGTTGTAGATGCCTGCATTTGTCCGTGTACCCGAGTGTTTGTCCTGTAATGTGATCCAGTATGCCTGTGCATTTCAACAGTCTGGCCAGGGTAGTGATGCAGTAAAGCCCCACAGCCCCTGTAATCATGCTGTCACTGGACCAAAACACCTGACCTCCCTCTGCTTAGTAAGGCTCTGCAGTACTAGCCTGGAGGTGTGTGTGTGTGTGTGTGTGTGTGTGTGTGTGTGTGTGTGTGTGTGTGTGTGTGTGTGTGTGTGTGTGTGTGTGTGTGTGTGTGTGTGTGTGTGTGTGTGTGTGTGTGTGTGTGTGTGTGTGTGTGTGTGTGTGTGTGTGTGTGTGTGTGTGTGTGTGTGTATGATATCATTAAGGGACTGAGGTCCTAGCCTGTCAGTCCAGTACCAGACAGGAGTGGGTCTGGAAGAGCTGAAGGTGTGAGAACAGGGAAGAATGGAACAGAAAATCACTCAGCTCTTTTTATCTTAATATCTCACTGATAGTTTTACCAGAGAGTAAGGAGTTGTCTGCTGTCCACTGTCTGGGGAGGGGAGAGGGGAGGGGAGGGAGGGGAGGGGGGGAGGGGAGGGAGAGGAGGGGAGAGGAGAGGAGAGGAGAGGAGAGGAGAGGAGAGGAGAGGAGAGGAGAGGAGAGGAGAGGAGAGGAGAGGAGAGGAGAGGAGAGGAGAGGAGAGGAGAGGAAGCTAGCTCTACAGTAATGAAGACAATAGGTAATGTCAGTGGTACAACCTATGTTGTTATTAAATGTGATTCCAGACAGACCATTAGCACAGAGGACAAGGTCACATCATAACACTTTGTTTACCATCTCCCACAACAGATGTAGGCCACTTGTAGCATTATATCTTCATCCATTGCATTTATATTGTCTGGTACACTGTAGACAAAGCTAGTAGACTCAGGCTGCTAACATGTTTTAGCATTACGTACATTGTAGACAGAGCTAGTAGATGTAGCATGCTAACACGTCGTGGCATTACTCATGACAGACTAAGTAGAACAATGTCACACAGAACACAATCTATCTTTGTACCGTGTCTTTCTGTTCAATTTATTGCATTCATATTTCATCTCTCTGATGAAATTTGGAATAATGGATCAGACATTTCTAAAAAGATATATATATATATATATTATTTTTTCATTTTTTTTATTTCACCTTTAATTAACCAGGTAGGCTAGTTGAGAACAAGTTCTGATTTACAACTGCAACCTGGCCAAGATAAAGCAAAGCAGTGTGACACATACAACAACACAGAGCTACACATGGAATAAACAAACATACAGTCAATAATACAATAGAAAAAGTCTATATACAGTTTGTGCAAATGAGGTAGGATAAGGGAGGTAAGGCAATAAATAGGCCATAGTGGCAAAATATTTACATAGCAAAATGGTGAAATGTAATGTTTAGTTAGTAGATGACGTGTTACACCAGTATTAATATTTAATCACATCATAAAGGGTTGTTCTCATCGACTAGAGGACGTGCTTACTGTCATTACTGTCATTACTGTCATTCCACTGTGTTCTGTTGCCTTTGATAGTAGTACAGTGCATTCAGAAAGTATTCAGACCCCTTGACTTTTTCCACATTTTGTTACTTTACAACTTTGTTAAAAAAAGACACCTCGTCAATCTACACACAATGCCTCATAATGATTAAGCAAAAACTTTTTTTATTGCAAATTTATATATTTAAAAAAAACTTAAATATCACATTTACATAAGTACTTTGTTGAACCACCTTTGTCAGCGATTACAGCCTTGAGTCTTCTTGGGTATAGTGCCACAAGCTCGGCACACATGTATTTGAGGAGTTTCTCCCATTCTTCTCTGCAGATCCTCTCAAGCTCTGTCAGGTTGGATGGGTAGCGTTGCTGCACAGCTACTTTCAGGTCTCTGTAGAGATGATCGATGTATAGGGTTCAAATCCGGGCTCCGGCTGGGCCACTTAAGGACATTCATAGACTTGTCCCGAAGCCTCTCCTGCATTGTATTGGTTGTGTGCTTAGGGTCATTGTCCTGTTGGAAGGTTAACCTTTGCCCGGGTCTGAGGTCCTGAGCGCTCTGGAGCAGATCTCTCTTTGCAACATTAATTGTTGCCTCGATCCTGACTAGTCTCCCAGTCCCTGTTGCTGAAAACGTCCCCACAGTATGATGTTGCCACCACCAAACTTCACCGTAGGGATGGTGCCAGGTTTCCTACAGACTTGACACTTGGCATTCAGGCCAAAGAGTTCAATGTTGGTTTCATCAGACCAGAGAATCTTGTTTCTCATGTTCTGAGTCCTTTAGGTGCCTTTTGGCAAACTCCAAGCGGGCTGTCATGTGCCTTTTACTGAGGAGTGGCTTCCGTCTGGCCACTACCATAAAGGCCTGATTAGTGGAGTTCTTCAGAGATGGTTGTCCTTCTGGAAGGTTCTCCCATCTCCACAGAGGAACTCTGGAGCTCTGTCAGAGTGACCATCGGGTTCTTGGTCACCTCCCTGATAAGGCCCTTCTCCTCCGATTGCTCAGTTTGGCAGGACTGCCAGCACTAGGAAGAGTCTAGGTGGTTACAAACTTCTTCCATGTAAGAATGATGGAGGCCACTGTGTTCTTGGGGACCTTCACTGCTGCAGAGATGTTTTGGTACCCTTGCCCAAATCTGTGCCTTGCCACATAATCTGTCTCATAATTCTACGGATAATTCTTTTGACCTCATGACTTGGTTTTTGCTCTGACATGCATTGTCAACTGTGGGACCTTATATAGACAGGTGTGTGCCTTTCCAAATGATGTCCAATCAATTGAATTTACCACAGGTGGACTCCAATGAAGTTGTAGAAACATCTGAAAGATGATCAATGGAAACAGGATGCACCTGGGCTCAATTTCGAGTCTCAATACAATGGGTCAGAATACTTTTCTGTTATTTCTGGGTGGGGAAAATAAAAAATAAACCTGTTTTTTTCTAAAAACCTGTTTTCACTTTGTCCTTATGGGGTATTGTGTGTAGATTGCTGAGGAAAATGTTTTATTTAATACATTTTAGAATACGGCTGTAAAGTAACAAATGTGGAAAAAATCAATGGGTCTGAATAGTTCCTGAAGGCACTGTGAATGTTATATAGTGATGTGACATCAAATCAAAACCTTTACCCTTTATTTAACTAGGCAAGTCAGTTAAGAACATATTCTTATTTTCAAAGACGGCCTAGGAACAGTGGATTAACTGCCTTGTTTAGGGGCAGAACGACAGATTTGACCTTGTCAGCTCGGGTATTCGATTGCAACCTTACGGTTACTAATCCAACGCTCTAACCTCTAGGCTACCTGCTATTAGTCACATACACAGTTTAGCAGGTGTTATAGCGGGTGCAGTGAAATGCTTATGTTGCCAGGTCCTAACAATGCAGTCAAATGTCAAACAATAAAAATGTAAGGGGAAAAAGAAGAAAAAACAATGAAATCAAGAACTGATTAACAACCCAAATAGCGCTGTAGCAGAAATCAAATGCAGTCTATACATACTGAATGTAGACCGGAGAATTTACAACTAAGAATGATATCTACAGCTGTAGAAATATTACAGTAAAGTGTGTCATGTGATGTGTATAAACAGTGTCAATTAAATACAATGTACAGTAGTAGAACAATGACGAGCTATGTCGGGGATACAGTATTTCAATACACAGTGTGTAACGCCAAGTGACCAGTGGTTCAATGTCTCTATAGCATAGAACAGCAGCGTTTGTCTGTGTGTGTGTGAGTGTGTTTTAAGTGTGTATGTGTGTGTATGGGTGTGATAGCTTATGTGTGTGTTTGTGTAAGTGTATACGTGTTTGCATCACCTGGTAGAAGGCTAGTGATGGCTGTTCAACAGTCTGATGGTCTGGTGATAGAAGCTGTTCAACAGTCTGATGGTCTGGTGATAGAAGCTGTTCAACAGTCTGATGGTCTGGTGATAGAAGCTGTTCAACAGTCTGATGGTCTGGTGATAGAAGCTGTTCAACAGTCTGATGGTCTGGTGATAGAAGCTGTTCAACAGTGTCACGACTTGGTCTTAGTATTTTGTGTTTTCGTTAATTAGTTGGTCAGGCCAGGGTGTGACATGGGTTTATGTTGTTGTATTTCGTAGTGGGGTTTTCTAGTTATTGGGATTGCGGCTGAGTAGGGGTGTTGCATAGGTTTGGCTGCCTGAGGCGGTTCTCAATCAGAGTCAGGTGATTCTCGTTGTCTCTGATTGGGAACCGTATTTAGGTAGCCTGGGTTTCACTTTGTATCTTTGTATTTCGTGGGTGATTGTTCCTGTCTCTGTGTAGTTTCACCAGATAGGCTGTACGTAGGTTTCACGTTCCGTTTTGTTGTTTTTATTTTGTCTCAGTATTTTCATGTATTCGTCATTTGTTTCATTAAACAACATGAGTAACCAACACGCTGCATTTCGGTCCGACTCTCTTGCAACAAACGAAGAACGCCGTTACAAACAGTCTGATTGTCTGGTAATAGAAACTGTTCAACAGTCTGATGGTCTGGTGATAGAAGCTGTTCAACAGTCTGATGGTCTGGTGATAGAAGCTGTTCAACAGTCTGATGGTCTGGTGATAGAAGCTGTTCAACAGTCTGATGGTCTGGTAATAGAAGCTGTTCAACAGTCTGATGGTCTGGTGATAGAAGCTGTTCAACAGTCTGATGGTCTGGTAATAGAAGCTGTTCAACAGTCGGATGGTCTGGTAATAGAAGCTGTTCAACAGTCTGATGGTCTGGTGATAGAAGCTGTTCAACAGTCTGATGGTCTGGTGATAGAAGCTGTTCAACAGTCTGATGGTGTTAGAAGCTGTTCAATAGTCTGATGGTCTGGTAATAGAAGCTGTTCAACAGTCTGATGGTCTGGTGATAGAAGCTGTTCAACAGTCTGATGGTCTGGTGATAGAAGCTGTTCAATAGTCTGATGGTCTGGTAATAGAAGCTGTTCAACAGTCTGATGGTCTGGTGATAGAAGCTGTTCAATAGTCTGATGGTCTGGTAATAGAAGCTGTTCAACAGTCTGATGGTCTGGTGATAGAAGCTGTTCAACAGTCTGATGGTCTGGTGATAGAAGCTGTTCAATAGTCTGATGGTCTGGTAATAGAAGCTGTTCAATAGTCTGATGGTCTGGTAATAGAAGCTGTTCAATAGTCTGATGGTCTGGTAATAGAAGCTGTTCAACAGTCTGATGGTCTGGTGATAGAAGCTGTTCAATAGTCTGATGGTCTGGTGACAGAAGCTGTTCAACAGTCTGATGGTCTGGTGACAGAAGCTGTTCAACAGTCTGATGGTCTGGTAATAGAAGCTGTTCAACAGTCTGATGGTCTGGTAATAGAAGCTGTTCAACAGTCGGATGGTCTGGTAATAGAAGCTGTTCAACAGTCTGATGGTCTGGTGATAGAAGCTGTTCTATAGTCTGATGGTCTGGTAATAGAAGCTGTTCAATAGTCTTATGGTCTGGTAATAGAAGCTGTTCAACAGTCGGATGGTCTGGTGATAGAAGCTGTTCAACAGTCTGATGGTCTGGTGATAGAAGCTGTTCAACAGTCTGATGGTCTGGTGATAGAAGCTGTTCAACAGTCTGATGGTCTGGTGATAGAAGCTGTTCAACAGTCTGATGGTCTGGTGATAGAAGCTGTTCAACAGTCTGATGGTCTGGTAATAGAAGCTGGTTTTTACTCTCTTGGTCTTAGCTCTGATGTACCTGTACTGACTCCGTCTGTCTGACCATAGCCAAATGAACAGTCCTTGACTCGGGTGCCTGGGGTCCTAAATGATCTTCTTGGCCTTTGCCCGCAACACCCTCTGGAGAGCCACGCGTTTCCGGGCGGAGAAGTTGCAGTTCGTGAGGGTCTTTGAGACCATGCTGAATTTCTTCAGCCACCTGAGGTTGTAGAGGAACTATTGCAATTCACCTTTTACAGGCGTTGGTCCAGCGTTTGTGTAGATCACGTTCACGGTAAACGCTGTATATGTTGGCTCACTCAGACAATTAGATTTAAATGGGGCATAGCAGAACCATTGCGATCGGATTGAATCCCGGCCTTAATATCTTAATAGAGACCTATTCCAGCCCTTAGCACCTAGTGGACAACAGCACAACAACAAAACTACTACTCCCTCGTACCAGCACATCATCATCTACACTCATAACCCATCCTGATAAGATCCCCATTGGGGAAGAAAGAGACAGAGAGAGGGAGAGAGAGGGAGAGAGGGTGGGAGAGAGAGGGAGAGGGAGGAAGAGAGAGGGAGAGGGAGAGAGAGGGAGAGGGAGGGAGAGAGAGGGAGAGAGGGTGGGAGAGAGAGGGAGAGGGAGGAAGAGAGAGGGGGAGAGAGAGGGAGAGGGAGGAAGAGAGTGAAAGAGAGAAAGAGAAAGAGGGAGAAAGAGAGACGGAGGAAAATAGTGAGGGAGCGAAATAGGGAGAGAGGGAGCGAGAAAGAGAAAGAAAGAGAGAGGAAACACAGACCCATATCCACTCTGCTTGATGAGATAACCATGGGGAACTTGTAGAACTTGTAGAACTCTAGCAGAGCCAATGAGCTGAAGCCTCAGACTGAGTAGCTGGGTTTGTTATGATGTCCCACTGCATGCTGGGAGGTGCTCAGAGCTGTTCTATCCAGCCTGTCAGGAACACTGATTTCAAACAGCCATGTTGTCTCATGCTAATGCTGTACCTCACATTAGGTCTGATGTTAGAATGGTTGATAATGGGCAGTAATTATCATTGCAGGTGCTACTGCTGACAGACATTGACAAAGACAATATTCCCCAGGCTCCTCGATCATGTGTGTGTGTGTGGTGAGATATGAAAAGTGTGTGTGTGTGTGTGTGTGTGTGTGTGTGTGTGTGAGATATGAAAAGTGTGTGTGTGCGTGTGTGCGTGTGTGTGTGTGTGTGTGTGTGTGTGTGTGTGTGTGTTATCAAAGCTATATCCTCTAATCAGCTATGCAGAGCTCTCCAGAGACATCATCACTATGACAACTCTGCCAGACTGAGAAGCACTCTCTCCTCTCTCTGTCGTTATCTCTTTCTCTCTCTCACTCTCTCACTCTCTTTCTTTCTCTCTCTATTATTTCCCCCTTTTTGTTCCTGTGTATTCTGGGTAAAGTCAGAGTTCCTCTGTGAGTAAGAATTAAATGGAGTAGGAGAGAGAGGATTGGTTGAAAAGTTTGCAGAGAGGTGGAGGAGAGAAAGGGGAGGAGGAAAGGAGGGACCATTAGAGTGAGGGATGGATGGAGGGAAGGAGGGAAGGAAGGAGGGATGTGGGAGCCCATGTAGGAAACAGCAGATGGAGACGCAGCAGGTGTCGTGGGGAAGAGAGACCTCCACTCCTCTTCGCCTCCACTCCTCCACTCCTCCTCTTCTGAACGTTCCACTATGATGCTTCCTGACAGCATGGGAATAATAATCTGTAACACAATCTTTCTCTTTAACCACTAAAATCCCCTCTCCCCTCCTCTCTCCTCCCCTCCCCTCTCCCCTCCTCTCTCCTCTCTTCCCCTCCCTCTCCCCCCCTCCCCTCCTCTCCCCTCTCCCCTCCTCTCCCCTCCTCTCCCCTCCCCTCCTCTCTCCTCTCTCCCCCTCCCCTCTCCCCTCCTCTCCCCTCCCCTCCTCTCTCCTCTCTTCCCCTCCACTCTCCCCTCCTCTCCCCTCCCCTCCTCTCTCCTCTCTTCCCCTCCCCTCTCCCCTCCTCTACCCTCCCCTTCTTTCTCCTCTCTTCCCCTCCCCTCTCCCCTCCTCTCTCATCTCTTCCCCTCCCCTCTCCCCTCCTCTCTCCTCTCTTCCCCTCCCATCTCCCCTCCTCTCTCCTCTTCCCCTCCCCCTCCCCCCTCTCCTCCTCTCTTCCCCTCCCCTCCCCCTCCTCTCCTCTCCCCTCCCCTCCTCTCTCCTCTCTTCCCCTCCCCTCTCCCCTCCTCTCCCCTCCTCTCTCCTCTCTTCCCCTCCCCTCCCCTCCTCTCTCCTCTCTTCTCCTCCCCTCCTCTCTCCTCTCTTCCCCTCCCCTCCTCTCTCCTCTCTTCCCATCCCCTCCTCTCTCCTCTCTTCCCCTCACCTCCTCTCTCCTCTCTTCCGCTCTCCTCTCTCCGCTCTTCCCCTCCCCTCTCCCCTCCTCTCTCCTCTCTGCCCCTCCTCTCTCCTCTCTTCCCCTCCTCTCCCCTCCTCTCCCCTCCCCTCTCCCCTTCTCTCTCCTCTCTTCCCCTCTCCCCTCTCCTCTCCCCTCCCCCCCCTCTCCTCTCTCTCCCTCCCCTCCTCTCTCCCTCCCCCTCCCCTCCTCCTCCTCCTGCCCCTCCTCCTCTCCCCTCTCTTCCCCTCCCCTCCCTTCTCCTCTCCCTCTCTTCCCCTCCCCTCCCTCCTCCCCTCCCTCTCCTCCTTCCCCTCCCCTCTCCCTCCTCCTCTCTTTCCCCTCCCCCTCTCCCCTCCTCCTCTCCTCTCTCCTCTCCCCTCCTCTCTCCTCTCCCCCCTCTCTCCCCTCCTCTCTCCTCCCCCCTCCCCTCCTCTCCCCTCCCCTCTCCCCTCCTCTCTTCACCTCCCCTCCTCTCTCCTCTCTTCCCCTCTCCCCTCTCCTCTCTTCCCCTCCCCTCCACTCTCCTCTTTTCCCCTCCCCTCTCCTCTCAACTCCTCTCCTGCAATTTTGCTTAAAAGTAGTGTTGTTGAAATATATTTTAGTGTACTATTTTCCTTACTGTAAAACATATTACAGATCTCTGCTGTAAATGTACAGCAGAGATTATGTTTTGTTTTACTGTAAGGAAAAATAACTGTAAAATATGTTACAGAATCTCTGTTGTAAAGCAAAATTACAGTATTAAGTTGGCAACTCTTGTGCCAGTATAATGCTATACATTTACAGTGAAATTCTCCATGAAATCTAAATGTAAGAAAAACAATACATTTCTGCATAAAATAATTGTATTCAAATTGGTTACAACATTAACAACAAATGAACAACATAATTGGTAATAGAAGTAACAACAGTTAACACATATGTAACCAAATACGCTCATCATTACAACACTCATTTTAAACTACAGTATATTGTGTGCCTGTGTATTTGTATTTGTATTGATTATGGATCCTCATTAGCCGCTGCCAAAGTAGCAGCTACTCTTCCTGGGGTCCAGCAAAATGAAGGCAGTTTATACAATTTAAAAAAAAATTACAATACATCCACAGATTTCACAACACACTGTGCGCCCTCAGGCCCCTACTCCACCACTACCACTTATCTACAGTACTAAATCAATGTGTATGTATAATGTGTACATTCTCGTGTGTGTGTGTGTGTGTGTGTGTGTGTGTGTGTGTGTGTGTGTGTGTGTGTGTGTGTGTGTGTGTGTGTGTGTGTGTGTGTGTGTGTGTGTGTGTGTGTGTGTGTGTGTGTGTGTGTGTGTGTGTGTGTGTGTGTCTGGGCCAATGTTTGTGTTGCTTCACAGTCCCCGCTGTTCCATAAGGTGTTTTGTTATCCGTTTTTCAACTAATTTTACTGCTTGGGGCAGTCACATGATGTGGAATAGAGTTCCATGTAGTCATGGCTCTATGTAGTACTGTGCGCCTCCCATAGTCTGTTCTGGACTTGGGGACTGTGAAGAGACCTCTTGTGGCATGTCTTGTGGGGTATGTATGGGTGTCTGTCTAAACTACTGGCGCACAGCTCGGTGCATCCAACATGTCAATACCTCTCATTAATAAAAGTAGTGAGGAAGTCCACTTTCAACCAGCAGAGATTGACATGCATATTAGTAATATTAGCTCATGCTGCCCTGTTCTGAGCCAATTGCAATTTTCCTTTTTGTGGCACCTTACCACACGACTGAACAGTAGTCAAGGTGTGACAAAACTGGGGCCTGTAGGACCTGCCTTGTCGACAGTGTTGATAAGAAGGCCGAGCATTGCTTTATTATAGACTGACTTTTAAAAACATTTTTTTTTTACATTGTAAGTTTTTCTCATTGAGAGAAAGACCTGGTCCAATAGAGACCTGGTCCAAGAGAGACCTAGTCCAAGAGAGACCTGGTCCAATAGAGACCTGGTCCAATAGAGACCTGGTCCAAGAGAGACCTGGTCCAATAGAGACCTGGTCCAATAGAGACCTGGTCCAAGAGAGACCTGGTCCAAGAGAGACCTGGTCCAATAGAGACCTGGTCCAAGAGAGACCTGGTCCAAGAGAGACCTGGTCCAATAGAGACCTGGTCCAATAGAGACCTGGTCCAATAGCAGCAGGGGGAACAACGTTTCAGACAAAACAACTTACATAGACTTCTCCCCATCCCAGCTAACACTGCTTCAATATGTTTTGACCATGACAGTTTACAATCTAGTGTTACTTCAAGCAGTTTAGTCATCTCAACTTGCTCAATTTCACATTATTTATTACAAGATTTGGTTGAGGTTTAGGGTTTAGTGAGTGCTTTGTTCCAAATACAATGCTTTTAGTTCTAGAAATATTTAGGGCTAACTTATTCCTTGCCACCCACTCTGAAACTAACTGCAGCTCTTTGTTGAGTGTTGCAGTCATTTCAGTTGCTGTAGTAGCTGACGTGTAAAGTGTTGAGTCATCCACATACATAGACACTCTTAACTCAAAGCCAATGGCATGTTGTGAAAAAAGCAAGGGGCCTTAACAGCTATTCCTGATTATAACTGGATTATATTTGAGAGGCTTCCATTAAAGAACATCCTCTGTGTTCTGTTAGACAGGTAACTCTTTATCTGCAATATGTTTGGGGGTGTAAAACCATAACACATACGTTCTTCCAGCAGCAGACTATGATCGATAATGTCAAAAGCTGCACCGATGTCTAACAAGACACCCCCCACAATAATTGTAGCATCAATTTCTCTCAGCCAATCATCACTAGTTTCGCTACTATGGCCTATTTATTGCCTTACCTCCTCACGTCATTTGCACACACTGTATATAGACTTTTTTTCTATTGTGTTATTGACTGTACTGATTGCTTGTTTATTCCATGTGTAACTCTGTGTTGTTGTTTGTGTCACACTGCTTTGCTTTATCTTGGCCAGGTCGCAGTTGTAAATGAGAACTTGTTCTCAACTAGTCTACCTGGTTAAATAAAAACAAATCATAAAAAATTAAATTACATTTTAGGAACATCCTGTTCCTTTGCTCCTACTCTGGATTTTCAATGCCTGCCTTGACCTGTCGTTTGCTTGCCCCTGTGGTTACAATAAACACTGTTACTTCACACAGTCTGCACTTGGGTTTTACCTTGATTCCTGATAGCTATAGGCTACACAATACCACAGATTATTGTACCAGACTCACAACATTTTCCTTTCTTTCTGTGCCACCAAATGTTTGAACTGTTAAAGTGATCAGGTTTAGCTAATCCTGTAACATTATGGAACAATGTTGTTACGAGGTTATACAGACACGGACACATGTCACGCAGCTGAGAGCCGAGTAAACCGAATCACACACCCTGTGCCAGAAAGGTTGTGACAGCTAAGGAGGACACTGTGTCCTGGTGTTGTCACCGTTCATGCTCTGCCCATTGAGTAGACTGTATCATAGTGACATCTAGATGGCTACCAATATTAGGTATTTATTGTCTAGGCTGCTGTCCTACTAACCCTGCAAGGGAACGAAATTGACCACGTTACCAGCTACTGTCGGCACTGTGGTAGAGCTGCCCAGTGGAAGCACCTTAGGTCAGCAGGCACCTTCATACAACACCGATGGTGTGCTGGTCATGTGTGTCGGCTTTAGTGGCTGAGGCATGCGAGTAGTTTATTAACGTTGAGCCGTTCATATGGGTTATGTCTTTTGAACTGACAGAAACATGCCATTTTCTCTGTTGTAATGGTGAAAACATAATGGTCAGTTTATTATTCCTGGTACTCAGAGGTTGTGGTACAGTAAAGCCGGTTATCACAGCAATTATTATCTGGGTGATTTTCTTCTAGGTCACACAGCAAAATATTTACGAGCAAATTAGAGCAGTTCGAAATGGCTTGTGTCAACTTGAGCGACCTAGCTAGCTAGCTAGCTAGCTAGCAAATGTTAGCCAGTGAACTAGCTGGCTAGCTAGGTTAGCTAAGAAAACATGCTGTAATTCAACGTTGGCTAGCAATAAATATACTTATAAACAAGTCAAGGTTAGTGTACCCAGCAGCTGCTGAAAATATTCTAGCACTTCACAGCAGCTTCAAGAAGATACTTAACGTTATTAAAATAGTTTGAGCTTCATCAGTCTCACCCGACACCATGAGGTAAGCTATTACTGTAAAGAAATACAGTATGTTCAGTCATTTTTATAGCAGGCTTCCAATTTCAGTTTATAACAGCATTTTTCAGCATTTTACCCAAAATGCAGTGCAATCTATAGCATTAAAGCTGTTAAACAGATTGACAGTATTTTACTGTGTAATCTTAACAGAAAAGTCTTACAGTGGGACCTTGCATTAAACAAAGGCTGTTCAGCAAGTTCGCCCTGTGTCTCATTCTGTCTGTGAGTACAGTCCTTCAAACACAGTTGTAATGCTACACCACTTACACTAACAATTTACTTCTGGATGTTAAACACTGTTGCACTGCTACTATGAAGTACATCACATTAACATATTATAATTGAATCAGACCAATCAAAGCAGAGCATGTATCTAATTGGCTGATCTTCATTTATACTAGGAAGACGTCTGTTGGCTAGTTTATTTAATCTGTGCCATAACCAATGGCCAAGGTGAAGAAATATCACAATTGGTGGGACGATATCAAGCTTTTATAAAAATCCCAGTTTCGAACACATCACAGCTAATGCATGGTTGGAACTAACCGTTTTATGAAAGGTTAATACATTGCCAGGTCTTGTTCTTGAAGTCAGTCACATTAACATATTATAATTGAATCAGACCAATCAAAGCAGAGCATGTGTCTAATTGGTTGATCTTCATTCCGGGCTGTTCCACTGTGTATGTTATAAGTGTTACTCACCCCAACCCTAGTCTCAGTGTAATGAGCAGAAGCTCTGGAGTGTGACCTTAGATTTAAGTGTGTGTGTGTGTGGGTTGGTTCTTCTATCCTTGTGGGGACCTAAAATCTCTATAAGTCCCCACAAGGATAGTACATTTTCCCTCGTGGGGCCATTTCCCACATCCCCATGAGGACAAAGGCTATTTTAAGCTTAGGGGTTAGGTTTAGGGTTACAATTAGGGTTAGGGATAGAATTAAGGTAAGTTGTTAGTGGTTAGGGTTAGGACTACCATTTAAGGTTAGGGTTAGGGTTATGTTTAGGGTTAGGGGTTAGGGAAAATATGATTTTGAATGGAAATCTATTTTATGTCCCGAGGATAGAAGAACAATATGTGTGTGTGTGTGTGTGTGTGTGTGTGTGTGTGTGTGTGTGTGTGTGTGTGTGTGTGTTGTGTGTGTGTAACCTGACACCAGCTTGCTTGCTATATAAGTAACCTGACACTAGCTTGTTGCTATATAAGTAACCTGACACTAGCTTGTTGCTATATAAGTAACCTGACACCAGCTTGCTTGCTATGTAACCTGACACTAGTTGCTTGTATTCAATAGCCTGACACTAGTCTTGTATAAAGTTGTTGTGAAGTAACCTGACACTAGCTGCTACAAGTAACCTGTGTGTGTGTGTGTGTGTGTGTGTGTGTGTGTCTGGGCCAATGTTTGTGTTGCTTCACAGTCCCCGCTGTTCCATAAGGTGTTTTGTTATCCGTTTTTCAACTAATTTTACTGCTTGGGGCAGTCACATGATGTGGAATAGAGTTCCATGTAGTCATGGCTCTATGTAGTACTGTGCGCCTCCCATAGTCTGTTCTGGACTTGGGGACTGTGAAGAGACCTCTTGTGGCATGTCTTGTGGGGTATGTATGGGTGTCTGTCTAAACTACTGGCGCACAGCTCGGTGCATCCAACATGTCAATACCTCTCATTAATAAAAGTAGTGAGGAAGTCCACTTTCAACCAGCAGAGATTGACATGCATATTAGTAATATTAGCTCATGCTGCCCTGTTCTGAGCCAATTGCAATTTTCCTTTTTTGTGGCACCTTACCACACGACTGAACAGTAGTCAAGGTGTGACAAAACTGGGGCCTGTAGGACCTGCCTTGTCGACAGTGTTGATAAGAAGGCCGAGCATTGCTTTATTATAGACTGACTTTTAAAAACATTTTTTTTTTACATTGTAAGTTTTTCTCATTGAGAGAAAGACCTGGTCCAATAGAGACCTGGTCCAAGAGAGACCTAGTCCAAGAGAGACCTGGTCCAATAGAGACCTGGTCCAATAGAGACCTGGTCCAAGAGAGACCTGGTCCAATAGAGACCTGGTCCAATAGAGACCTGGTCCAAGAGAGACCTGGTCCAAGAGAGACCTGGTCCAATAGAGACCTGGTCCAAGAGAGACCTGGTCCAAGAGAGACCTGGTCCAATAGAGACCTGGTCCAATAGAGACCTGGTCCAATAGCAGCAGGGGGAACAACGTTTCAGACAAAACAACTTACATAGACTTCTCCCCATCCCAGCTAACACTGCTTCAATATGTTTTGACCATGACAGTTTACAATCTAGTGTTACTTCAAGCAGTTTAGTCATCTCAACTTGCTCAATTTCACATTATTTATTACAAGATTTGGTTGAGGTTTAGGGTTTAGTGAGTGCTTTGTTCCAAATACAATGCTTTTAGTTCTAGAAATATTTAGGGCTAACTTATTCCTTGCCACCCACTCTGAAACTAACTGCAGCTCTTTGTTGAGTGTTGCAGTCATTTCAGTTGCTGTAGTAGCTGACGTGTAAAGTGTTGAGTCATCCACATACATAGACACTCTTAACTCAAAGCCAATGGCATGTTGTGAAAAAAGCAAGGGGCCTTAACAGCTATTCCTGATTATAACTGGATTATATTTGAGAGGCTTCCATTAAAGAACATCCTCTGTGTTCTGTTAGACAGGTAACTCTTTATCTGCAATATGTTTGGGGGTGTAAAACCATAACACATACGTTCTTCCAGCAGCAGACTATGATCGATAATGTCAAAAGCTGCACCGATGTCTAACAAGACACCCCCACAATAATTGTAGCATCAATTTCTCTCAGCCAATCATCACTAGTTTCGCTACTATGGCCTATTTATTGCCTTACCTCCTCACGTCATTTGCACACACTGTATATAGACTTTTTTTCTATTGTGTTATTGACTGTACTGATTGCTTGTTTATTCCATGTGTAACTCTGTGTTGTTGTTTGTGTCACACTGCTTTGCTTTATCTTGGCCAGGTCGCAGTTGTAAATGAGAACTTGTTCTCAACTAGTCTACCTGGTTAAATAAAAACAAATCATAAAAAATTAAATTACATTTTAGGAACATCCTGTTCCTTTGCTCCTACTCTGGATTTTCAATGCCTGCCTTGACCTGTCGTTTGCTTGCCCCTGTGGTTACAATAAACACTGTTACTTCACACAGTCTGCACTTGGGTTTTACCTTGATTCCTGATAGCTATAGGCTACACAATACCACAGATTATTGTACCAGACTCACAACATTTTCCTTTCTTTCTGTGCCACCAAATGTTTGAACTGTTAAAGTGATCAGGTTTAGCTAATCCTGTAACATTATGGAACAATGTTGTTACGAGGTTATACAGACACGGACACATGTCACGCAGCTGAGAGCCGAGTAAACCGAATCACACACCCTGTGCCAGAAAGGTTGTGACAGCTAAGGAGGACACTGTGTCCTGGTGTTGTCACCGTTCATGCTCTGCCCATTGAGTAGACTGTATCATAGTGACATCTAGATGGCTACCAATATTAGGTATTTATTGTCTAGGCTGCTGTCCTACTAACCCTGCAAGGGAACGAAATTGACCACGTTACCAGCTACTGTCGGCACTGTGGTAGAGCTGCCCAGTGGAAGCACCTTAGGTCAGCAGGCACCTTCATACAACACCGATGGTGTGCTGGTCATGTGTGTCGGCTTTAGTGGCTGAGGCATGCGAGTAGTTTATTAACGTTGAGCCGTTCATATGGGTTATGTCTTTTGAACTGACAGAAACATGCCATTTTCTCTGTTGTAATGGTGAAAACATAATGGTCAGTTTATTATTCCTGGTACTCAGAGGTTGTGGTACAGTAAAGCCGGTTATCACAGCAATTATTATCTGGGTGATTTTCTTCTAGGTCACACAGCAAAATATTTACGAGCAAATTAGAGCAGTTCGAAATGGCTTGTGTCAACTTGAGCGACCTAGCTAGCTAGCTAGCTAGCTAGCAAATGTTAGCCAGTGAACTAGCTGGCTAGCTAGGTTAGCTAAGAAAACATGCTGTAATTCAACGTTGGCTAGCAATAAATATACTTATAAACAAGTCAAGGTACCTAGTGTACCCAGCAGCTGCTGAAAATATTCTAGCACTTCACAGCAGCTTCAAGAAGATACTTAACGTTATTAAAATAGTTTGAGCTTCATCAGTCTCACCCGACACCATGAGGTAAGCTATTACTGTAAAGAAATACAGTATGTTCGAGTCATTTTTATAGCAGGCTTCCAATTTCAGTTTATAACAGCATTTTTCAGCATTTTACCCAAAATGCAGTGCAATCTATAGCATTAAAGCTGTTAAACAGATTGACAGTATTTTACTGTGTAATCTTAACAGAAAAGTCTTACAGTGGGACCTTGCATTAAACAAAGGCTGTTCAGCAAGTTCACTCCTGTGTCTCATTCTGTCTGTGAGTACAGTCCTTCAAACACAGTTGTAATGCTACACCACTTACACTAACAATTTACTTCTGGATGTTAAACACTGTTGCACTGCTACTATGAAGTACATCACATTAACATATTATAATTGAATCAGACCAATCAAAGCAGAGCATGTATCTAATTGGCTGATCTTCATTTATACTAGGAAGACGTCTGTTGGCTAGTTTATTTAATCTGTGCCATAACCAATGGCCAAGGTGAAGAAATATCACAATTGGTGGGACAATATCACTTAGCTGCGGTTTATAATTACATAAATCCCAGTTTCGAACACATCACAGCTAATGCATGGTTGGAACTAACCGTTTTATGAAAGGTTAATACATTGCCAGGTCTTGTTCTTGAAGTCAGTCACATTAACATATTATAATTGAATCAGACCAATCAAAGCAGAGCATGTGTCTAATTGGTTGATCTTCATTCCGGGCTGTTCCACTGTGTATGTTATAAGTGTTACTCACCCCAACCCTAGTCTCAGTGTAATGAGCAGAAGCTCTGGAGTGTGACCTTAGATTTAAGTGTGTGTGTGTGTGGGTTGGTTCTTCTATCCTTGTGGGGACCTAAAATCTCTATAAGTCCCCACAAGGATAGTACATTTTCCCTCGTGGGGCCATTTCCCACATCCCCATGAGGACAAAGGCTATTTTAAGCTTAGGGGTTAGGTTTAGGGTTACAATTAGGGTTAGGGATAGAATTAAGGTAAGTTGTTAGTGGTTAGGGTTAGGACTACCATTTAAGGTTAGGGTTAGGGTTATGTTTAGGGTTAGGGGTTAGGGAAAATATGATTTTGAATGGAAATCTATTTTATGTCCCCGAGGATAGAAGAACAATATGTGTGTGTGTGTGTGTGTGTGTGTGTGTGTGTGTGAGAGAGAGAGAGAGAGAGAGAGAGAGAGGAGAAATTGATGACTACGTTGCTTAGTATTCACATCTACAGTCTTGTAAAGGAACGTGTTGTGAAGTAGCTGCACTAGTAACCTGACACCAGCTTGCTTGCTATATAAGTAACCTGACACTAGCTTGTTGCTATATAAGTAACCTGACACTAGCTTGTTGCTATATAAGTAACCTGACACCAGCTTGCTTGCTATATAAGTAACCTGACACTAGCTTGCTTGCTATATAAGTAGCCTGACACTAGCTTGCTTGCTATATAAGTAACCTGACACCAGCTTGCTTGCTATATAAGTAACCTGACACTAGCTTGCTTGCTATATAAGTAACCTGACACTAGCTTGTTGCTATATAAGTAACCTGTGTTATGTACTTGAGTGAAGACCCAAAAGCGGTTTTAACAGAAAACAGAGTTCTTTAATGAAAAACAGGAATGGCATAAATCCTCTTCCAACGTAGTCAATGGAACAAAAAGAACGTTAGTTGCACCTGCCTGGCAGACTCCGACAGGATAGGACAAGGTGGAAGCAAACGGGAGTTGCTTCTGGCATCGAAAACACAAACAAGAATCAGACACTGAAAGTAGGAACAGAGAGAAATAGACCTAATCAGAGGGGAAGAGAGAACAGGTGGGAAAGAGTGAAAGAGCTAGTTAGGGGAGATGTAGAACAGCTGAAGAATGAGAGACAGAGAAGGTAACCTAAAAAGACCAGCAGAGAGAGACAGAGTGAAGAGAAAGGACAGGAACAGACATAACAAGACATGACAGTACCCCCACTCACCGAGCGCCTCCTGTGAGAGAAACCTGGCGGTAACGGAGGAAATCATCGATCAGCGAACGGTCCAGCACGTCCCGAGAGGGAACCCAACTTTCCTCAGGACCGTACCCTCCCAATCCACTAGGTACTGATGACCAGGCCCCCGGACGCATGTCCAAAATCTTACGAACCCTGTAGATGGGTGCGCCCTCGACAAGGATGGGGGGAGGGACGAGCGGGGGCGCGAAGAACGGGCTTAACACAGGAGACATGGAAGACCGGGTGAACAAAACGGGAGAAGAAGTCGCACTACAGGATTAATGACCTGAAAATAAACCCAATGAACCGCGGGGCACTGTCTTAAGGGGAAGGTTCTGAGTGGAAGCTACTTCTGACCGCAACTATATCTAGGACTCTTGGTCCTACGCTTATTAGCGGCCCTCACAGTCTGCGCCCTAACAAAGTGCCGACCTGACCCCCTTCAGGTGCGCTTCTGAGATGAGAACAGCGGAGGCTGGTACCTGAGGCTACTCTGAAAAGGAGATAGACTTAGCAGACGAGAGCGAGTTGTGGGCGTTCTGCCCAGGGGAGCTGTTCTGACCAAGACTGGGTTATGTAAAATAAACAGTCTGATTGGCCCGTTCGGCTTGACCAGACTGGGGATGAAAGCTTGACGGAAGCCCCAATCAAACGGCAAAACTCCCTCCAAAATTGAGACGTAACTGCGGGCCTCTGTGGACACCATTCTCGATAATGATCTGAGCCGTCTCCTTAGCAGAAGGGAGCTTAGCGAGAGGAATGAAATGAGCCGCCTTAGTCTATCGACAACCGTAAGAATAACTGTCTTCCCCGCTGATGAAGGCAGTCCGGTATAAAATCTAAAGCGATGTGAGACCACGGTCGAGAGGGGAATGGGAAGCTCTGATTCCCAGATTTAGTCTGCGCGCAGACCGAACAAGCGGCACAAATCGACGCTCACGTTCCCGAGTGGGCCACCAGAAACGCTGCTGGAAGCGAAGCGTGCTTAACTTGCAGAGTGGGCCCACTAAGAACGGCCGGACGAGTAGGAACGGGAGTACATTCCTAGGACAAGCTCGCGGCACGGAGTGTGGCGAGTGCTTGCTTTACCTGCCTCTCAATTCCCCAGACAGTCAAGTCAGGGACCCCTGACCTCAGAAGAACTGAAGAGACGAGATAAAGCATTTGCCCGGACGATAAGAAATAACAAACTATATAAGTGTACTCAAGGTTCCTATGGTCAGTCCAAACACAAAGACAACCTGTCGCCATTCGCCTAGGGCTAGCGGATGGCGAGCAGTTCATTTACGTTCTGTAAGCGATGAGAGAAAAACGCGCAAGGTTGGACCTTGCCGTCAGTGAGAAAGAATGGCTCCTGACACAGGTGTAACAAGCTAGGAGCGGATGTAAAACGATTCTTAAGAAGATGCTCCCTGGGCGGAAACGGACCACTGCACGTCTTAACAGAAGTAACCTGACACTAGCTTGACCGAAATTGAAACGACGATAGAAATATGACTTAGGAACCAATGACAGCCTGGACCTTAGCTCCATCTTAATGCCCTCAGCGGAAATAACGGATAGAAAGGAACAGTAGCCTTCACATGACAGTTCTCCAAAAGGCGCTGGAGGACGCGTGCGTGCTGAACATGAATCGAGAGAGACGGTGAAAAAATCAGGATCAACCAAAAATGTTCACATGTCTCTCAGGACGTGTTGTGCCTGAAAGACAGCTGGATAAGTAACCTATTCACCCTAACTTGCGCCGTCTTCCACTCGTCCCCCTCCCTGATGCGCACGAGATGGTAGCTATATAAAAACCTGGCTCCCTGCAGGATCCTGACATAAGAGGAAGCGGATAACGATTCTTAACTGTTATGTCATTCAGCCCTCGATAATCCACGCATGGGCGCAGGGACCCGTCCTTCTTCTGAACAAAAAAAAACCCCGCTCCGGCGGGAGAGGAGGAGGAGACTATGGTACCGGCGTAAGTAAACCGACAAATAATCCTCGAGAGCCTTACGTTCGGGAGCCGACAGAGAGTATAATCTACCCCGGGGGAGTAGTTCCCGGAAGGAGATCAATACTACAGTCATACGACCGGTGTGGAGGGAGAGAAGTGGCCTTGGAACGACTGAACACCGTGCTTGATACTCCTCCGGCACCCCTGTCAATCGCCATCCTCCTGTGAAGAAGAGACAGAGGAAACAGGAGGGATAGTAGACATTACCACATGACAAGAAACATTCCAGGATAGGATAGTATTACTAGACTAATAAGTTATGGCCTGACATTACCAGCAGTGAGGGTGCTTGCTATATACCATCTAAAGCGAACAAGTAACCTGAGAACTCATGTTCCCGGCAGGTTCCATAAAACAGCCCTCCGCCCCAGAGTCTATCATGCAAGCAGATGAACCGGGCCAGCGGAGATGGACCGGAAAGGTGATCACCTAGCTTGCTTGCTATATACATGTGACACCTAGACAGAAGGTAGTTCCTTCTCCTTGGCCGATTGCTATAGCTGCATAGGCTCAGTCCGAGCCGGCGGAGGAGGGTGGCAGTGATGCGGCCAGTGACACTAGCTTGCTCTATTAGCGAGAGCTATTAAGGAGTCCAGACTGGAAGGAACCTCCCGGGAACTCATCCTTAACCTCGACAGACCCTCCGAGCAAAGCCGGCTCGTTCCAGTCACTAGAGGCAGCGAGAGTTAATCCGTTATGGATCGATTCCCCTGACATAGGGAAGACAGGGCCCTGGAAGCCTCCTCGCCAAAAACAGAACGGTCAAAAACCCGTATCATCTCCTCCTTAAAGTCCTGATACTAAGTAGACCTGACACTAGGAGAGAAATTGGGCTTCCTGCTATATAAGTGTTGGGCTGGAGAGAGACACTAGCTTGGAATGCTATATGGGCTCCCCAAGTAACCCTGGACACGAGGTGGAGTTTGTCTTGTGATCGGAGACTTGGACGGCCAGGGTCTCAACGGCATGTCGCAGCAGACAATTCCTCCTCGTGTCTGCCTAGCATCGCTCCCTGGATCTCGACGGCGGAGTGAAAAGGGTCCGGGCCGCTGGGTCCATTCTTGGTCTGATTCTTCTGTTATGTACCCCAAAAGCGGAGTTCTTTAATGAAAAACAGGAATGGCATAAATCCTCTTCCAACGTAGTCAATGGAACAAAAAGAACGTTAGTTGCTATGGCAGACTCCGACAGGATAAGTGGAAGCAAACGGGACGACAGCTTGCTTCTGGCCTGACACTGAAAGTAGCAGGAACAGAGAGAAATTCAGAGGGGAAGAGAGAACAGGTGGGAAAGAGTGAAAGAGCTAGTTAGGGGAGATGTAGAACAGCTGAAGAATGAGAGACAGAGAAGGTAACCTAAAAAGACCAGCAGAGAGAGACAGAGTAGACATAACAAGACATGACAACCTGACACTAGCTTGCTTGCTATATAAGTAACCTGACACTAGCTTGCTTGCTATATAAGTAACCTGACACCAGCTTGCTTGCTATATAAGTAACCTGACACTAGCTTGCTTGCTATATAAGTAACCTGACACTAGCTTGTTGCTATATAAGTAACCTGACACTAGCTTGCTTGCTATATAAGTAACCTGACACTAGCTTGTTGCTATATAAGTAACCTGACACCAGCTTGCTTGCTATATAAGTAACCTGACACCAGCTTGCTTGCTATATAAGTAACCTGACACTAGCTTGTTGCTATATAAGTAACCTGACACTAGCTTGTTGCTATATAAGTAACCTGACACTAGCTTGCTTGCTATATAAGTAACCTGACACTAGCTTGCTTGCTATATAAGTCACCTGACACTAGCTTGCTTGCTATATAAGTCACCTGACACTAGCTTGCTTGCTATATAAGTAACCTGACACTAGCTTGCTTGCTATATAAGTAACCTGACACCAGCTTGCTTGCTATATAAGTAACCTGACACCAGCTTGCTTGCTATATAAGTAACCTGACACTAGCTTGCTTGCTATATAAGTCACCTGACACTAGCTTGTTGCTATATAAGTAACCTGACACCAGCTTGCTTGCTATATAAGTAACCTGACACTAGCTTGCTTGCTATATAAGTAACCTGACACTAGCTTGCTTGCTATATAAGTAACCTGACACCAGCTTGCTTGCTATATAAGTAACCTGACACTAGCTTGCTTGCTATATAAGTAACCTGACACTAGCTTGCTTGCTATATAAGTAACCTGACACTAGCTTGCTTGCTATATAAGTCACCTGACACTAGCTTGCTTGCTATATGAGTCACCTGACACTAGCTTGCTTGCTATATAAGTAACCTGACACTAGCTTGCTTGCTATATAAGTAACCTGACACTAGCTTGCTTGCTATATAAGTAACCTGACACTTGCTATATAAGTAACCTGACAGCTTGCTTGCTATATAAGTAACCTGACACTAGCTTGCTTGCTATATAAGTAACCTGACACCAGCTTGCTTGCTATATAAGTAACCTGACACTAGCTTGCTTGCTATATAAGTAACCTGACACTAGCTTGCTTGCTATATAAGTCACCTGACACTAGCTTGCTTGCTATATAAGTAACCTGACACCAGCTTGCTTGCTATATAAGTCACCTGACACTAGCTTGCTTGCTATATAAGTAACCTGACACTAGCTTGCTTGCTATATAAGTCACCTGACACTAGCTTGCTTGCTATATAAGTCACCTGACACTAGCTTGCTTGCTATATAAGTAACCTGACACTAGCTTGCTTGCTATATAAGTCACCTGACACTAGCTTGCTTGCTATATAAGTCACCTGACACTAGCTTGCTTGCTATATAAGTCACCTGACACTAGCTTGCTTGCTATATAAGTAACCTGACACCAGCTTGCTTGCTATATAAGTAACCTGACACCAGCTTGCTTGCTATATAAGTAACCTGACACTAGCTTGCTTGCTATATAAGTAACCTGACACTAGCTTGCTTGCTATATAAGTAACCTGACACCAGCTTGCTTGCTATATAAGTCACCTGACACTAGCTTGCTTGCTATATAAGTCACCTGACACTAGCTTGCTTGCTATATAAGTCACCTGACACTAGCTTGCTTGCTATATAAGTCACCTGACACTAGCTTGCTTGCTATATAAGTCACCTGACACTAGCTTGCTTGCTATATAAGTCACCTGACACTAGCTTGCTTGCTATATAAGTCACCTGACACTAGCTTGCTTGCTATATAAGTCACCTGACACTAGCTTGCTTGCTATATAAGTAACCTGACACAAGTTCAGGGACACATAACTGTATCAAGACCTCAGATTCGTCAATGTGTGGCAGCCATTTTGATCCAGAAAACAAATCACTCAATATATCTACAAGCAGCCACGGTGGGATTCAAGCCCTATTGCACCAGGTTAATGACCAAACATATTCAGTATTCAGTCAAAACTGTTGTCAGTTTAAAAAAACGACCATTCTAATTCTCAAAAGGATTATCTTAATATTGATGGAATTATAAATGTAAATTATGAGTAGAGGAAAAACACTAGAGAGTAACTTTGTAAGAAAATGATGACATGCACATTTTTATCCAGAGAGATATATAGCCATGTGCTAATCAAAGTAGTGAGGAGAGCAGGATAATGGTTCCTCTGGAGAGAAGAGAGGAGAGGAGGACCTACTATTGTTTAAAGATAGCCAACATCCCTCCGCTTTTTAATTGAAATCACACACAAAAAGTTAATAGCTTTTGCCTGAGCACTCAACCAGTCTAGGAGATAGCAGAACCCATTGACTCTGCTAATTATTTCACTATTTAACTCTTCTGGCGGTCGGGTGATTATTCATGCTTTTATTAAGGAGCTCAATGGTATTTCTTAAAGAGTGAAATATTGAATTTGGGGGTTTGTAGGCTGGTGGTGGTGCGATATTACAGGAGCTAATCAATGCTAATCAATGCTAATGTCTCCGATAAGTGTCTGTAATGGAGATGATAGAAGAGGAGTGGAGAGGAGAGGAGTGTGTGTGTGTGTCTGTCAGTCTGTCTGTTTGCCTAAATGCATTCATGCTTACGTGCGTGCACGCCTACGCCTGTTTCTTTGTGTGTGTGTTTGTGTATGTGTGTGTGTGTGTTTGCTTGCTTGCGTGCTTGCTTGCGTGTGTGTGTGTGTGTGTGTGTGTGTGTGTGTGTGTGTGTGTGTGTGTGTGTGTGTGTGTGTGTGTGTGTGTGTGTGTGTGTGTGTGTGTGTGTGTGTGTGTGTGTGTGTGTGTAGGTAATTAAATCATAGCCCAGCTCGTCAGGCAGAGTACAGTCCTTATAATGAAATTAATGCATGCAAATGACTAGTTTTCTGTGTATGGTTGGTTGGCTTGATGAAAGTAGACAGACACTCACCTGACAGTCAGTCTCTCCTCACAGCAAAGTAAGAGGGATTATCAGTGCTGTGCGATGCACATAATAATTACACACACACAATCTACTCTAATGTAGCATTGTGATTGTTACTTACACTTGCTATCGAAGTGTTAGTGTTATTATAGGAAGTGTTGTCATTTACTTATAATGCTGCTAGTACATAGTTGGTCCATGGGCTTTATTGGAAGGTAGTTTTTATCCAAGATGGCTTTATTAGAAGGTAGTCTGATCCAAGATGGCGTAGCAGTACAGAAGTGTTTTGTTCGTCCTCTCGTGTACTTTTGTATTTTTCACATTTTTTTTGTATATATTTCTATTTTATTTTCAATATCTTTGCCATTTTAATTCATTTATACCTTCAGGTAACCTGCCTCACCCAATGTTATACGGAACCGCTATTATTTTAAATTTTTAGACCTTATAGAAAGACTGTATATCAAGAACCATCTAGCCATCAGAAGCTAACCAGCTAATTGGCTACAAGCTATTTAGCCATTGTTAGCCACTGTTAGCGGCCTTTACCTTCTATACAGATAACAGACACTACAACGCCAGTTTCCTGCCGTAATCCCTGGACCATTACTCCTGATCTTCACAGCTAGCTAGCACCCAATGAGTTACCCAGTACCGAAGCTATCCCTGAGGCCCACCTCCCGGCCTACTCAGTTGTTCACCCAGACTCCACCTAAACACGGCTAGAATCCACTACTCCACCGGATCCTTGTCGTAAGCTCTGGACCATGGCACCGGATCACCGCTGCTACCGAGTGGCTATAGAGGCTGACGCCTCTGCCCCGAAGCTAGCACCAGTTAGCCGTGAGCCAAGCACATCTCTCGGCTAGCAAACTAAATTACTACTACAATACCTCTTTCGCCATCTGGCTTGGATCCTTTGTTGACAGACCGGTCGGGTGGTGCCCCGCCGCATCACCACGACTGGTCTGCCGACGAATACTCCATCCGCTGTGCCTTCAACCGGCCTCCGTCGGAGCAGACACTTCTACTATCCCCGGGCTACTAACTATAAATGGAGCGTCGCCTGCGTGCTAGCATAGTAGCAACTACTCCGCGGTCTCCCTGTTCCAGCTATTGCTGCCCCCTGGATCCTATGATCACTTGGCTACATGATGCCTGCTGGACTGTCCATTAATCACGACACTTCCTTCTGTTTATATTTTTTGTTTATCTGTCGGCCCCAGCCGTGAACTCAGGCTCTGTGTGTAGTTAACCGACCCTCTCTACCCATTCATCACCATTTTACCTGTTGTTGTTGTCTTACCCGTTGTGGTCTTAGCTAGCTCTCCCAATCAACACCTGTGATTAATTTATGCCTCTCTCTATGTCTCTCTCAAATGTCAATATGCCTTGTATACTGTTGTTTAGGTTAGTTATCATTGTTTTAGTTTACAATGGAGCCCCTAGTTCCACTCATCATACCTCTGACACCTCCTTTGTCACACCTCCCACACATGCGGTGACCTCACCCATTATAACCAGCATGTCCAGAGATACAACCTCTCTTATCATCACTCAGTGCCAGGGCTTACCCGCACCCTACCATACCCCTGTCTGCACATTATGCCCTGAATCTATTCTACCACGCCCAGAAATCTGCTCCTTTTATTCTTTGTCCCCAACACTCTAGGTGACAGTTTTGATAGCCTTTAGCCGTACCCTCATCCTACTCTGTTTCTCGGGTGATGTGGAGGTTAACCCAGGCCCTGTGTGTCCCCAGGCACTCTCATTTGTTGACTTCTGTAACCGAAAAAGCCTTGGTTTCATGCATGTTAACATCAGAATCCTCCTCCCTAAGTTTGCTTTACTCATGCATGTTAACATCAGAATCCTCCTCCCTAAGTTTGCTTTACTCACTGCTTTAGCACACTCCGCCAACCCTGATGTCCTTGCCGTGTCTGAATCCTGGCTTAGGAAGGCCACCAACAATTCAGAGATTCTCATCCCCAACTACAACATTTTCTATTGTAGAAGGGGGAGGAGTTGTAATCTACTGCAGAGATAGCCTGCAAAGTTCTTGTCACGTTCGGACCTCTTTGTTCTTTTGTTATGTCTTTGTTTTATTTAGTATGGTCAGGGTGTGAGTTGGGTGGGTTGTCTATGTTAGTTTTTCTATGATTTGCTATTTCTGTGTTTGGCCTGGTATGGTTCTTAATCAGAGGCAGCTGTCAATCGTTGTCCCTGATTGAGAACCATATTTAGGTTGCCTGTTTTCTATTGTGTTGCGTGGGTGATTTTCTGTTTTCTGTTGTGTGTCTGCACCAGCCAGAACTGTTTTCGGTCGTTCTCTTTGTTATTTTGTTATTTCCGTGTTCATTTAATAAATATGGACACATACCCCGCTGCACCTTGGTCCTCACCTTCTTCCACCAACAACGGCCGTTACAGTTCTATCGTACTTTCCAGGTCTATACCCAAAGAGTTCGAACTTCTAATTTAAAAAATTAAGTCTCTCACTGTTGCCGCCTGCTATTGATCCTCCTCCGCTCCCAGCTGTGCCCTGGACACCATTTGTGAATTGATCGCGGCAGTGTAGCCTAGTGGTTAGAGCATTGGACTAGCAACCGAAAGGTTGCAAGTTCAAATCCCCGAGCTGACAAGGTACAAAATCTGTCGTTCTGCCCCTGAACAGGCAGTTAACCCACTGTTCCTAGGCGGTCATTGAAAATAAGAATTTGTTCTTAACTGACTTGCCTAGTAAAATAAAGGTAAATAAAAATCTACTGAATCCCCAAAAAACATTTCCACTGCATTTCAGCCCTGCCACACAGGTGTGAGTGTTGATGAGGACAAGGCTGGAGATCACTCTGTCATGCTGATTGAGTTCGAATAACAGACTGGAAGCTTCAAAGATGAGGGTGGTGCTTGAAATCATTGTTCTTCCTCTGTCATTTATGGTTACCTGCAAGAAAACACATGCCGTCATCATTGCTTTGCACAAAAAGGGCTTCACAGGCAAGGACATTGCTGCCAGTAAGATTGCACCTAAAGCAAACATTTATCGGATCATCAAGAACTTCAAGGAGAGCAGTTAAATTGTTGTGAAGAAGGCTTCAGGGCGCTCAAAAAAGTCCAGCAAGTACCAGGACCGTCTCCTAAAGTTGATTCAGCTGCGGGATCGGGGCACCACCAGTACAGAGCTTGCTCAGGAATGGCAGCAGGCAGGTGTGAGTGCATCTGCACGCACAGTGAGGCAAAGACTTTTGGAGGATGTTCTGGTGTCAAGAAGGGCAGCAATGATGCCACTTCTCTCTGGGAAAAACATCAGGGACAGACTGATATTCTGCAAAAGGTACAGGGATTGGACTGCTGAGGACTGGGGTAAAGTCATTTTCCCTGATGAATCCCCTTTCCGATTGTTCAGAGCATCCGGAAAAAAGCTTGTCCGGAGAAGACAAGGAGAGCGCTACCATCAGTCCTGTGTCATGCCAACAGTAAAGCACCCTGAGACCATTCATGTGTGTTTGCTTCTCAGCCAAGGGAGTGGGCTCACTCACAATTTTGCCTAAGAACACAGCCATGAATAAAGAATGGTACCAACACATCCTCCGAGAGCAACTTCTCCCAACCATCCAGGAACAGTTTGGTGACAAACAATGCCTTTTCCAGCATGATGGAGCACCTTGCCATAAGGCAAAAGTGATAACTAAGTGGCTCAGGGAACAAAACATTGATATTTTGGGTCCATGGCCAGAAAACTCCCCAGACCTTAATCCCATTGAGAACTTGTGGTCAATCCTCAAGAGGATGGACCAACAAAAACACACAAATTCTGACAAACTCCAAGCATTGATTATGAAGAATGGGCTGCCATCAGTCAGAAGTTAATTGACAGCGTGCCAGGGCGGATTGCAGAGGTCTTAAAAAAGAAGGGTCAACACTGCAAATATTGACTCTTTGCATCAACCTTATGTAATTGTCATTAAAAGCCTTTGACACTTGAAATGCTTGTAATTATACTTCAGTATTCCATATTAACATCTAACAAAATATCTAAAGACACTGAAGCAGCAAACTTAGTGGAAATGAATAGTTGTGTCATTCTCAAAACGTTTGGCCACGAATGTACTGCAGAGGCCCAGAGCCCCGTCATTTGCGTGAAGAGAAGGCAGAGAAAAAGGGGCCGGGGGGCGGGCTGCCTTCTGAGAATTCATAGGCGATTGAATAAACCCCCACTTCCTTCCATTCTGCTAACAAACGTGCAATCTTTGGACAATAAAAAAGATGTCCTACGCGGTGTCACGCCCTGGTCTAAGTATTTTGTGTTTTTCTTCATTTATTTGGTCAGGCCAGGGTGTGGCATGGGTTTTTGTATGTGGTGTGTTTTGTCTTGGGGGTTTTTCATAGGTATTGGGATTGTAGCTTAGTGGGGTGTTCTAGATAAGTCTAGGCAGGTGTTTATCGTTGTCTCTGATTGGGAACCATATTTAGGCAGCCATATTCTTTGAGTATTTCGTGGGTGATTGTCCTTTTGTACTTATGTCTGTCGTGTATTAGTTTGCACCAGTATTAGGCTGTTTCGGTTTTCGTTACGTTCATTGTTTTTGTAATGTTTGTATTTTGATTCGTGTTTCTTCAGTTCATTAAACATGGATCGCAATCTACACGCCCCATTTTGGTCCGACTCTCCTTCACACATAGAACACCATAACAGGAAGATTAAACTACCAACGGGAATGAGTCGTAGCTAAACTACAACACAATGAACATACAGCTGGCTGATAATACGCTGCACCGGCAGGATAGAACAGCGGCGTCTGGTAAGACAAAGGGCGGCGGACTACGTATTTTTGTAAATAACAGCTGGTGCAGGATATCTAAGGAAGTCTTGAGCTATTGCTTTCCTGAGATCTCATGATAAACTATAGACCACACAACCTACCTAGAGAGTTTTCATCTGTATTTTTCGTAGCTGTTTACATACCACCACAGTCAGAGGCTGGCACTAAGATAGCTTTGAATGAGCTGTATTCCGCCATAAGCAAACAAGAAAATGCTCACCCAGAGGCGGCGCTCCTACTAGCTGGGGACTTTAATGCAGGGAAACTTAAATCCCTTTTATCAAATTTCTATCAGCATGTTAAATGTGCAACCAGAGGGAAAAAAACTCTGGGCCACCTTTACTCCACACACAGAGACACATACAAAGCTCTCCCTCGCCCTCCATTTGGCAAATCTGACCATAATTCTATCCTCCTGATTCCTGCTTACAAGCACAAATTAAAGTAGGAAGCACCACTAGATCAATAAAAAGTGGTCAGATGAAGCAGATGCTAAGCTACAGGACTGTTTTGCTATCACAGACTGGAATATATTCCGAGATTCCTCCGATGGCATTGAGGAGTGCACCACATCAGTCATTGGATTCATCAATAACTGCATCGGTGACATCGTCCCCACAGTGACGTACGTACATACCCAACCAGAAGCCATGGATTACAGGCAACATCCACAATGAGATAAAAGGCTAGAGTTGCCACTTTCAAGGAGTGGGACTCTAACCTGGAAGCGTATAAGAAATCCCGCTATGCCCTCTGATGAATCATCAAACAGTCAATACAGGACTAAGATTGAATCATACTACACCGGCTCCGACGCTTATCGGATGTGGCAGGGCTTGCAAACTATTACAGACTACAACGGGAAGCACAACCGGGAGCTGCCCAGTGACACGAGCCTACCAGACAAGCTACATTTTTTCTATGCTTGCTTCGAGGCAAATAACACTGAAACATGCATGAGAGCCCCAGTTGTTCTGGAAGACTGTGTGATCACGCTCTCTGCAGACAATGTGAGTAGACCTTTATACATGTCAACATTCACAAGGCCACAGGGCCTGATGGATTACCAGGATGTGTACTGTGAGCATGTGCTGATCAACTGGCAAGTGTCTTCGCTGACATTTTCAACCTCTCCCTGTCCGAGTCTGTAATACCAACATGTTTTAAGCAGACAACCATAGTGGCTGTGCCCTATGGTAAGTTAAGCTGCCTAAACGACTACGTCTGTAGCCATGAAGTGCTTTGAAAAGCCTGGTCACCGACAACGACGAGACAGCCTATAGGGAGGAAGTCAGAGTCCTGGCCGTGTGGTGCTAGGACAACAACCTCTCCCTCAACGTGATCAATACAAATGAGATGATTGTGGACTACAGGAAAAAGAGGACCGAGCACGCCCCCATTCTCATCGACAGGACTGCAGTGGAACAGTTTGAGAGCTTCAAGTTCCTTGGTGTCCACATCACCAGCAAACTAACATGGTCCAAGCACACCAAGACAGTCATGAAGAGGGCACGACAAAACCTATTCCCCCACAGCAGACTGAAAAGATTTGGCATGTTTCCTCAGATCCTCAAAAGGTTCTACATTTCCACTTTCGAGAGCATCCTGAGTGGTTGCATCACTGCCTGCTTTGGCAAATGCTCGGCCTCCGTCCGCAAGGCACTACAGAGGGTAGTGAATACGGCCCAGTACATCACCGGGGCCAATCTTCCTGCCATCCAGGACCTCTACACCAGGCGGTGTAGTCCTAAAAATTGTCATAGACTGTTGTCTCTGCTACCGCACGGCAAACGGTTACTGGAGCGCCAAGTCTAGGTCCAGAGGCTTCTGAACAGCTTCTACCCTCAAGACACAAGACTCCTGAACACCTAATCAAAATGTCTACCCAGACTATTTGCATTGTCCCCCCTCTTTTACACCACTGCTACTCTCTGTCATTGTCATCTATGCATAGTCAGTTTAATAACTCCACCTACATGTACATATTACCTCAAATAACCAGTGCCCATGCACATTGACTCTGTACCGTTTTTTTGTTTATTTTACCTTTATTTAACTAGGCAAGTCAGTTAAGAACAAATTCTTATTTTCAATGACGGCCTATGAACAGTGGGTTGACTGCCTTGTTCAGGGGCAGAACGACAGATTTGTACCTTGTCAGCTCGGGGATTTGAACTTCAATTAATCAATCAAATTTATTAATATAGCCCTTCGTACATCAGCTGATATCTCAAAGTTCTGTACAGAAACCCAGCCTAAAACCCCAAACAGCAAGCAATGCAGATGTAGAAGCACGGTGGCTAGGAAAAACTCCCTAGAAAGGCCAAAACCTAGGAAGAAACCTAGAGAGGAACCAGGCTATGTGGGGTGGCCAGTCCTCTTCTGGCTGTGCCGGGTGGAGATTATAACAGAACATGGCCAAGATGTTCAAATGTTCATAAATGACCAGCATGGCCGAATAATAATAAGGCAGAACAGTTGAAACTGGAGCAGCAGCACGGCCAGGTGGACTGGGGACAGCAAGGAGTCATCATGTCAGGTAGTCCTTGGGCATGGTCCTAGGGCTCAGGTCCTCCGAGAGAGAGAAAGAAAGAGAGAATTAGAGAGAGCACATGTGGGGTGGCCAGTCCTCTTCTGGCTGTGCCGGGTGGAGATTATAACAGAACATGGCCAAGATGTTCAAATGTTCATAAATGACCAGCATGGTCGAATAATAATAGGGCAGAACAGTTTAAACTGGAGCAGCAGCACGGCCAGGTGGACTGGGGACAGCAAGGAGTCATCATGTCAGGTAGTCCTGGGGCATGGTCCTAGGGCTCAGGTCCTCCGAGAGAGAGAAAGAAAGAGAGAAGGAGAGAATTAGAGAACGCACACTTAGATTCACACAGGACACCGAATAAGACAGGAGAAGTACTCCAGATATAACAAACTGACCCTAGCCCCCCGACACATAAACTACTGCAGCATAAATACTGGAGGCTGAAACCCCACCCACTTTTCCAAAGCACAGCCCCCACACCACTAGAGGGATATCTTCAACCACCAACTTACCATCCTGAGACAAGGCTGAGTATAGCCCACAAAGATCTCTGCAATGGCACAACCCAAAGGGGGGCGCCAACCCAGACAGGATGACCACATCAGTGAATCAACCCACTCAGGTGACGCACCCCTTCCAGGGACGGCATGAGAGAGCCCCAGTAAGCCAGTGACTCGGCCCCTGAAATAGGGTTAGAGCAGAGAATCCCAACCTTCCGGTTACTAGTCCAACACTCTAACCACTAGGCTACCCTGCCGCCACTGTACCGGTACCCCCTGTCCATAGTCTCACTATTGTTATTTTATTGCTGCTCCTTAATTACTCGTTTACTCGTCCCATTCACTGAAATGTGAATGGGATATCTAGAGTTTGTTTACTGTTTCCTCCTTGTTGTCACACACACACTCACACACACACACACACACACACACACACACACACACACACACACACACACACACACACACACACACACACACACACACACACACACACACACACACACACACACACACACACACACACACACACACACACACAAGTACTTACTCAACAGCCTTTCTGTCGGCCCAGGAACTTCTCTCCTCTGATCATACTGAGAGAGTCTCATTAGCACAACAATAGTGGTTATATATAGACCATAGACCATGGAATTGTACAGTACCTGTTCTCCCGAGACAAGGCTCTCCTGTGGATCAGATGACACACTGTAATCTACCACAGTAGGAAACCACTGATCCTTCAAACACATCCCCTCAGATAGTCTGATAGCCTGGTGGCTCACAGGAGTAGAGTGAATATATAGCCTGATAAAGCCTTGTGGAGTAGACTGAATATAACCTGGTAGCCTTGTGTAGTAGACTGAATATAACCTGATAGCCTTGTGGAGTAGACTGAATATAACCTGATAGCCTTGTGGAGTAGACTGAATATAACCTGATAGCCTTGTGGAGTAGACTGAATATAACCTGATAGCCTTGTGGAGTAGACTGAATATAAACTGATAGCCTTGTGGAGTAGACTGAATATAACCTGATAGCCTTATGGAGTAAACTGAATATAACCTGATAGCCTTGTGAAGTGGACTGAATATAACCTGATAGCCTTATGGAGTAGACTGAATATAACCTGATAGCTTTGTGAAGTAGACTGAATATAACCTGATAGCCTTGTGAAGTAGACTGAATATAACCTGATAGCCTTGTGAAGTAGACTGAATATAACCTGATAGCCTTGTGGAGTAGACTGAATATAACCTGATAGCCTTGTGGAGTAGACTGAATATAACCTGATAGCCTTGTGGAGTAGACTGAATATAACCTTATAGCCTTGTAAAGTGGACTGAATATAACCTGATAGCCTTGTGGAGTAGACTGAATATAACCTGATTGCCTTGTGGAGTAGACTGAATATAACCTGATAGCCTTATGGAGTAGACTGAATATAGCCTGATAACCTTGTGAAGTAGACTGAATATAACCTGATAGCCTTGTGGAGTATGATATAGTACTAGTCAAGCAGGTGCTTTCCTGTCTCATTGCAATGTTATTTGATGATTATCTGATGGCTATTTGGGGAAACTTTGCCAGTCAGTTATTTTTTCTTTCTCCAAGAGAGCTGCCAATCTGGCTACCTGAATACAACAGCCTTGACAGGTAGACAGGTGGAGAGGAGAACCTGCTTTCTCCTGGAGGATCTATGTTCACACAGACATATATTGAACAGAAAGAGATGAGCAACAGAGGAGAGAGGAGAGACAAAAGAGGAAGAGCAACAGAGGAGGGAGGAGAGACAGAAGAGGAAGAGGAACAGAGCAGAGAAGAGAGACAGAAGACGAAGAGCAACAGAGGAGAGAGGAGAGACAGAAGAGGAAGAGGAACAGAGCAGAGAAGAGAGACAGAAGACGAAGAGCAACAGAGGAGAGAGGAGAGACAGAAGAGGAAGAGGAACAGAGCAGAGAAGAGAGACAGAAGACAAAGAGCAACAGAGGAGAGAGGAGAGACAGAAGAGGAAGAGGAAGAGGAAGAACAGAGAAGAGAGACAGAAGACGAAGAGCAACAGAGGAGGGACGATATACAGAAGAGGAAGAGCAACAGAGGAGGGAGCAGAGACAGAAGAGGAGGAGCAACAGAGGAGGGAGGAGAGACAGAAGAGGAAGAGCAACAGAGGAGGGAGGAGAGACAGAAGAGGAAGAGCAACAGAGGAGGGAGGAGAGACAGAAGAGGAAGAGGAACAGAGCAGAGAAGAGAGACAGAAGATGAAGAGCAACAGACTAGGGAGGAGAGACAGAAGAGGAAGAGCAACGGAGGAGAGAAGAGAGACAGAAGAGGAAGAGCAACAGAGGAGGGAGGAGAGACAGAAGAGGAAGAGCAACAGAGGAGGGAGGAGATACAGAAGAGGAAGAGGAACAGAGCAGAGAAGAGAGACAGAAGACGAAGAGCAACAGAGGAGAGAGGAGAGACAGAAGAGGAAGAGGAACAGAGCAGAGAAGAGAGACAGAAGACGAAGAGCAACAGAGGAGAGAGGAAGAGGAAGAGCAGAGAAGAGAGACAGAAGAGGAAGAGCAACGGAGGAGAGAAGAGAGACAGAAGAGGAAGAGCAACAGAGGAGGGAGGAGATACAGAAGAGGAAGAGCAACAGAGGAGGGAGGAGAGACAGAAGAGGAAGAGCAACGGAGGAGAGAAGAGAGACAGAAGAGGAAGAGCAACAGAGGAGGGAGGAGAGACAGAAGAGGAAGAGCAACAGAGGAGGGAGGAGATACAGAGGAGGAGAGACAGAAGAGGAAGAGCAACAGAGGAGGGAGGAGAGACAGAAGAGGAAGAGCAACAGAGGAGGGAGGAGAGACAGAAGATGAAGAGCAACAGAGGAGGGAGGAGAGACAGAAGAGGAAGAGCAACAGAGGAGAGGAGGAGAGGAGGAAGAGCAACAGAGGAGAGGAGGAAGAGCAACAGAGGAGGGAGGAGAGACAGAAGAGGAAGAGCAACAGAGGAGGGAGGAGAGACAGAAGATGAAGAGCAACAGAGGAGAGGAGGAAGAGCAACAGAGGAGAAAGGAGAGACAGAAGAGGAAGAGCAACAGAGGAGAGGAGGAAGAGCAACAGAGGAGTGTGGAGAGACAGAAGAGGAAGAGCAACAGAGGAGAGGAGGAAGAGCAACAGAGGAGAAAGGAGCGTACGTTAATCATTAATTGGCTCCTCAGAGACCGACAAGCAGTCCTCCAACCCCCTGTCGGTCCAACACACACACACACACACACACACACACACACACACACACACACACACACACACACACACACACACACACACACACACACACACACACACACACACACACACACACACACACACACACACTGCTGTCCTTGTCAGGGATCTGTCAGGCGTGACATTGCTGGACCTCCACCTCTGGCTGTGTGCATACTCTGCTCTTCTCTTTCATTAGCCGATCAATAAGACGTTTTAATGACTTTCTGCTTCACAGTACTGAGGGATAGAGATTGTGTGTGTTTGTCTGTGTGTGTGTATCTGTCTGTCTGTCTGTGAGGGAGTCTGGGGGTCAAAAGAACACATACTGATGAGCGCCAAGAAGGCTCTGCTTGGTAGGCTGCAGTCACACACACGTCTGGGCGTACACACACACACACACACACACACACACACACACACACACACACACACACACACACACACACACACACACACACACACACACACACACCCTCAGCATGTAAATTAGTGTGTTTCACAGGCACTTCCTCCTGGAAGACAACAGTCAGCAGATGTGCTGTGATGGATGCTGTCACCTTGTGGTGTCCCTTGCTAAGCAGTGTGTGTGTGTGTGTGTGTGTGTGTGTGTGTGTGTGTGTGTGTGTGTGTGTGTGTGTGTGTGTGTGTGTGTGTGTGTGTGTGTGTGTGTGTGTGTGTGTGTGTGTGTGTGTGTGTGTGTGTGTGTGTGTGGACTCCCCAAGGAGCCTAGACGCTAGAACAGCAGAGGAATGAAAATCTTGGATGTGAGACTTGTGAACAGATGGAAGTGTGTGTGTGCGTGTGCAGACATAAACACACACACACACGCACAGCATGTAAATGACTCTGCTGTAAGAGATAGAGCAGGGTGACGTGCCTGCTGTGCTAGCTGTGTTGTGACGGTTCTGTGTTGCCTGCTGTGCTAGCTGTGTTGTGAAGGTTCTGTGTTGCCTGCTGTGCTAGCTGTGTTGTGAAGGTTCTGTGTTGCCTGCTGCGCTAACTGTATTGTTAAGGTTCTGTGTTGCTGGGCTGTCTTGTCACATGTTGCTGAGGATAGCAGTCACAGGTTTTGTCCCAAATGGAAAACTAGATAGGGAATAGGGCACCATACCATACTCAAGCTGAGGCAGGCACATTATACAGTGTTAACTACACTGAACAAAAATATAAACGCAACATGCAACAATTTCTAAGATTTTACTGAGTTACAGTTCATGTAAGGAAATCAGTCAACTGAAATAAATTAATTCGGCCCTAATCTATGGATTTCACATGACTGGGAACACACATATGGATCTGTTGGTCACATACACCTTAAAAAAAAATTGGGAGCAGAGTTGATCAGGCTGTTGATTGTGGCCTGTAGAATGTTGTCCCACTCTTCTTCAATGGGAGTGCGAAGTTGCTGGATATTGGTGGGACATGTGTCGTACACATCAACACAGAGCATCCCAAACATGCTCAATGGGGTGACATGTCTGGTGAGTATGGAGGCCTGGAAGAACTGGGACATTTTCAGCTTCCAGGAATTGTGTACATATCTTTGCGACATGGGGCCATGCATTATCATGCTGAAACATGAGGTAATGGCGGCAGATGACTGGCACGACAGTTGGCCTCATGATCTCGTCACGGTATCTCTCTGCATTAAAATCGCCATCAATAAAATGCAAATGTGTTCGTTCTCCATAGTTTATGCCTGCCCATACCATAACCCCACCACCTCCATGGGGCACTCTGTTCAAAACGTTGATATCAGCAAACTGTTCGCCCACACGACACCATACACGCTGTCTGCCATCTGCCCGGTACAGTTGAAACCGGGATTAATCCGTGAAGAGCACACTTCTCCAGCATGCCAGTGTCCATCGAAGGTGAGAATTTGCCCATTGAAGACTGTTACGATGCCGAACTGCAGTCAGGTCAAGACTCTGGTGAGGACGACGAGCGCGCAGATGAGCTTCCCTGAGAATGTTTCTGACAGTTTGTGCAGAAATTCTTTGGTTGTGCAAACCCAGAGTTTCATCAGCTGTCCGGATGGCTGGTCACAGATGATCCCATAGGTGAAGAGACAGATGTGGAGGTCCTGGGCTGGACTGGTTAAACGTGTCTGCGTTGTGAGGCAGGTTGGACGTACTTCCCATTTCTCTAAAAGGACATTGGAGGCGGCTTATGATACTGAAATGAACATGAACGGCTCAGTCAGCAGGCCAACTGCTCCCTGAAAACTTGAGACATCTGTGGCATTGTGTTGTGTGACAAAACTGTACATTTTAGAGTGGCTTTTTATTGTCCCCAGAGCAAGGTGCACCTGCGTAATAATCATGCTGTTTAATCATCTTCTTGATATGCCACACCTGTCAGGTGGATGAATTATATTGGCAAAGGCTAAATGCTCACCAACAGGGTTGCAAACAAATTTGTGCACAGCATTTGAGAGAAATAATACTTTTTGTGAGTATGGAACATTTCTGGGATCTATTATTTCAGCTCCTGAAACATGGGACCACTTTACATGTTGTTTTTCTTTTTCCAGTTTATGTAACAGGTCCATGTAACATTCCCCCTCTGTCTCTCTCTCATCTCAGACCGTGCAGCACAGTACAGGGAATACTGGAGGCCTGCGTCCACCGTCACGATTACATTATGTGTCTAGTGTCAGCTAAATTATGAGGGAAGAATTTAATTGAGTTACGGGCTAATTAAAATGAATAAAATATGGTTTTGCTGCAGTCCCTCTGGGCACACAAGCACACACACACAAAACCACACACACACACACTTACACACTCTCACACACACATGCATACATGCATTCCAAACAATCAAATATAAGTACGCAATTACATTAATGCCCTCCCATATTAAACCAGTCTCTCATTCATTTGTCTCTGTCTGTCTGTTTGTCTGTCTTTCTGTCTGTCGGTCAATAGGACTGGACTGGACTGACACATCTGCGTTCACATACATTCCACTGCTTTATTTATCATCTTTAGGCCGAGATTAAATCTGAAATCAGAGCCAAAATGACCGTTGTCAACCACACACCATCAGCTTCAATCCCAGCTTTAGTGCAATAATGATTGTCTGGGGAACAGCTTTGACTCTAACAACGCAGTTGGATAGAAGTTAATGCCATAAACAAGGCCCTGAGAAGCAGATAGATTCTGTCTGATTGGCTGGACTGTAGAACAGAGACGTGGCTTTGGGAGAGCTCAGGACCCATCAGGCTATACATGTCAGTTCAATGATCGAGGGCAGTGGGCCGTGGAAACAAACACACACACACACACACACACACACACACACACACACACACACACACACACACACACACACACACACACACACACACACACACACACACACACACACAGAGTCATGGATTTAGGGCAGTGGGGCGAGGACAGACAGATCCCTACGGGGAGGGCTCAGGACCTGGTGTGATCACTCAACTACTGCATGGTGGACACACACACGCCTGGCTTCAACCCCTAGGTCCCAAATGGCTGTATCATGGGGCTGACAGTAATGGATGTAACGTGATTGGTTGGACTTCTGCTACCCCTCACCCCCTCATCCCTCACCCTTCCTTAGCCCCAACCCTCCACCCCCTCATCCCTCACCCTTCCTTAGCCCCAACCCCTCACCCCCTCATCCCTCACCCTTCCTTAGCCCCAACCCCTCACCCCCTCATCCCTCACCCTTCCTTAGCCCCAACTCCTCACCCCCTCATCCCTCACCCTTCCTTAGCCCCAACCCCTCACCCCCTCATCCCTCACCCTTCCTTAGCCCCAACTCCTCACCCCCTCATCCCTCACCCTTCCTTAGCCCCAACCCTCCACCCCCTCATCCCTCACCCTTCCTTAGCCCCAACCCCTCACCCCCTCATCCCTCACCCTTCCTTAGCCCCAACCCCTCACCCCCTCATCCCTCACCCTTCCTTAGCCCCAACCCCTCACCCCCTCATCCCTCACCCTTCCTTAGCCCCAACCCCTCACCCCCTCATCCCTCACCCTTCCTTAGCCCTAACCCCTCACCCCCAACACTATTCCTGTTCTCATCCTCACCTTTATTGTTTTACTATTATTTAACTAGGCTCGTCAATAAGAACAAATTCAAATGGCCTACCTCTGCTAAACCCTAACCCGGACGACGCTGGGCCAATTGTGCGCAGCCCTAAGGGACTCCCAAACACGGCTGGTTGTGATACAGCCTGGAATCAAACCAGGGTCTGTAGTGACGCCTCTAGCACTGAGATGCAGTGCCTTAGACTGCTGCACCACTTTGGAACCTCATCCCCATCCTCTCCTCACCTCTTTCTTCTAAATGGTATCTGACTATTGATGTATAAGAAATATATTCAGCCAGTTACTATGGTTTTATTAGGTAAACGACGTAGCAGCAGGATGTATTTGGAAGGTGACTTCTTCCTGCCTCATTCTGTTTTCAAGTTTACATCCGTTGGGTCCTCGTGAGGCGCTTCAGTCCCTATAGACAGTCATTACAAATCAATGTGGTGTGTGTGTGAGAGATAACACAACCTAAATACCCCTCCCTTTCTCTTTCTCTCTCTCTCTCTCTCTCTCTCTCTCTCTCTCTCTCTCTCTCTCTCTCTCTCTCTCTCTGTCTCCCTGCCTCTCTCCCTCTCTCTCTCTCTCTCTCTCTCTCTCTCTCCCTATCGCTCTCTCCCTCTCCCTGTCTCCCTGCCTCTCTCTCTCTCTTCCTCATCACTCTCTCCCTATCGCTCCCTCCCTCTCCCTGTCTCCCTGTCTCCCTGCCTCCCTCTCTCTCTCTGTCTCTGTCTCACTCCCTCTCTTTCTCTCTCTCGCTCTCTCTCTCCTTATCGCTCTCTCCCTGTCTCCCTCTCTCTCTCTCTCTCTCTCTCTCGCTCTCTCTCTCTCTCTGTGTCTCTCTCTGTCTCTCTCCCTCTCTCTCCCTCTCTCCCTATCGCTCTCTCCCTCGCCCTGTCTCTCTGTCACTCTCTCTCTCTCCCTGTCTCTCTCTCTCCCTGTCTCTCTCTCTCCCTGTCTCTCTCTATCCCTCTCTCTCTGTGTGTCTCTCTCTCTCTCCCTCTCTCTCCCTATGGCTCTCTCCCTATCGCTCTCTCCCTCTCCCTGTCTCCCTGTCTCCATTCCTTCCTGTCTCTTTCCCTCTCTCTCTCTCTCTCTCTCTCTCTCTCTCTCTCTCTCTCTCTCTCTCTCTCTCTCCCTCGCTCTCTCCCCTATCGCTCTCCCCCTCTCCCTGTCCCCCTGCCTCCCTCTCTCTCTCTCTCTCTCTGTGTCTCTCCCTCTCTCTCCCTCCCTCTCTCCTTTATCTGTATGTTGTTTTGAATAAACCTCCTGAATAATACATGCCAGTTTCATAATACAGGGTGAAATCCTCCTAATTAATCAGCCTACAGAGTTGTTAGTGTTTTCTATTAATTACCCTGCTGCAGTCTCACGATTGGCCTGTGATTGGAGCAGCACCTTGGGCCACCGTACGGAGCAGAAGGACCATATGGCCAGTAGGTGTGAGAGCAGGCAGGGCTGGAGCAGAGGAGACCAGGCCAGGTGGCTTTAGTATGGTAACACACACCATCATTTGAGTTTATCCACCTACACAACTGACTGGCAGATACATGACTTCCCTTCACCAGGGCTTTGGTTTCAGAGAGAATCATTTGGTCCATTCCTTTTCTCTGCCATACTGGTTGTTATAGATATGATGTAAATGTAAATGCATTACTGTAGTGTAGCTGCTGTGTATTCTTTCTGTGTTGCAGGACAGGACACCTCTCTCTCCCTCTCTGTCTCTTCTCCCCCCCTCTCTCTCTCTATACAGAGTCCTGTAACAAAGGGGAATATACAGCAGCTAAACACTAGAGCAAACCAACAAATCTGGCAAAAAAAATACAACAAGTATAGCATATAAAAGGAATGGACCAAATGGTCTCAATGGTCTCTATGAAACCAAAACCCTGGTTTAAGGAAGTCATTTGCCTGCCAGTCAGATGTGTAGGTGGCAGGTGGTGTAGCGGTGAAGTGCATTGGGCTAGTAACTGAAAGGTTGTTGGTTTGACTCCCAGAGCCAACTATGTGAAACATCTGCTTACAGTGCCTTGCGAAAGTATTCGGCCCCCTTGAACTTTGCGACCTTTTGCCACATTTCAGGCTTCAAACATAAAGATATAAAACTGTATTTTTTTGTGAAGAATCAACAACAAGTCGGACACAATCATGAAGTGGAATGGTTCAAAAATAAACATATCCAGGTGTTAGAATGGCCAAGTCAATGTCCAGTCAATGTCCAGTCAATGTCCAGAACTGAAAACTGCTGTTCACAAATGCTCTCCATCCAACCTCACTGAGCTCGAGCTGTTTTGCAAGGAGGAATGGGAAAGATTTCAGTCTCTCGATGTGCAGAACTGATAGAGACATACCCCAAGTGACTTACAGCTGTAATCGCAGCAAAAGGTGGCGCTACAAAGTATTAACTTAAGGGGGCTGAATAATTTTGCACGCCCAATTTTTCAGTTTTTGATTTGTTAAAAAAGTTTGAAATATCCAATAAATGTCGTTCCACTTCATGATTGTGTCCCACTTGTTGTTGATTCTTCACAAAAAAATACAGTTTTATGTCTTTTTGTTTGAAGCCTGAAATGTGGCAAAAGGTCGCAAAGTTCAAGGGGGCCGAATACTTTCGCAAGGCACTGTATGTGCTCTCTGCATTTTGACAGGAAAAAACAGGTTGTAGAGAGAAGCATTAGAACCAGAAACAGTCTTCTATCTACTTTCTACACCCTAATCCAGCAGACTGGCTTGTTTGGAACTGGGCTGTTTGGAACTGGGCTGTTTGGAACGGGGCTGTTTGGAACTGAGCTGTTTGGAACAGGGCTGTTTGGAACAGGGCTGTTTGCCTCCTGCATCAGGGAGCGTAATGTATTCAACGTCTACAGCTTAATTTCCCTCAAACCATTGATTTCTAGGCTGGCCAAGAGGCCGTGGAAAAGCCTATTGATTCACAATGTTGTGGCGCTTTCCACTCTTCTCTCCCATGAGACACTGCAACTCTAGAAGGGGTAGGAGAGAAGAGGAGGGGAGGGGAGGTGTTAGGGTGTGTGGGAGAGAGGGAAGGAAGGAGAATAGAGGAGTCGGGGAGAAAGTGTGGGATGTGGGAGAGAGGGAAGGAAGGAGAATAGAGGAGTAGGGGAGAAAGTGTGGGATATGGGAGAGAGGGAAGGAGATTAAATGAGAGGAGAAGAAAGGCGAGCAAAGAGGGTTTGTGTGTGAGATGTGTGAGGGGAGTGGAGTGGGAGGTTATATAGGGTGAGGTGTATGGGGGAGAAGAGAGATATAAGATATGGTTGTTGGAGAGTGGAGATAAGTTTAGTGCTTGTACAAGGACAGATACTGTGTCCAAAATTGCACCATATTCCCTATGTAGTGCATTAGATCCCTACTAGCCCTGGTCAAAGGTAGAGCACTATAAATAGGGTGCCATTTAGGACGCAGATTGTCTGTTCTCATTGACAAAATATCTGGAGACAAGCAAACATTATGAAATCATCAAACATTATGAAGTGAGACAGCAGGTTAAACCTCCTGGTATCTTCCAGTAATAGTAATGCCCTCCTCTCTCCTCCTCTATAACCCTCCTGACCCCCCTAAGGCAGACAGCAGGTTAAACCTCCTGGTATCTTACAGTAATAGTAATGCCCTCCCCCTCCTCCTCTATAACCCTCCTGAGCCCCAAGGCAGGCAGCAGGTTAAACCTACCTGGTATCTTCCAGTAATAGTAATGCCCTCCCCCCTCCTCCTCTATAACCCTCCTGAGCCCCAAGGCAGACAGCAGGTTAAACCTACTGGTATCTTCCAGTAATAGTAATGCCCTCCCCCCTCCTCCTCTATAACCCTCCTGAGCCCCAAGGCAGGCAGCAAGTTAAACCTACTGGTATCTTCCAGTAATAGTAATGCCCTCCTCTCTCCTCCTCTATAACCCTCCTGAGCCCCAAGGCAGGCAGCAAGTTAAACCTACTGGTATCTTCCAGTAATAGTAATGCCCTCCTCTCTCCTCCTCTATAACCCTCCTGAGCCCCAAGGCAGGCAGCAAGTTAAACCTACTGGTATCTTCCAGTAATAGTAATGCCCTCCTCTCTCCTCCTCTATAACCCTCCTGAGCCCCAAGGCAGGCAGCAAGTTAAACCTACTGGTATCTTCCAGTAATAGTAATGCCCTCCTCTCTCCTCCTCTATAACCCTCCTGAGCCCCAAGGCAGGCAGCAGGTTAAACCTACTGGTATCTTCCAGTAATAGTAATGCCCTCCTCTCTCCTCCTCTATAACCCTCCTGAGCCCCAAGGCAGGCAGCAGGTTAAACCTACTGGTATCTTCCAGTAATAGTAATGCCCTCCTCTCTCCTCCTCTATAACCCTCCTGAGCCCCAAGGCAGGCAGCAGGTTAAACCTACTGGTATCTTCCAGTAATAGTAATGCCCTCCATAACCCTCCTGAGCCCCAAGGCAGGCAGCAAGTTAAACCTACTGGTATCTTCCAGTAATAGTAATGCCCTCCTCTCTCCTCCTCTATAACCCTCCTGAGCCCCAAGGCAGGCAGCAAGTTAAACCTACTGGTATCTTCCAGTAATAGTAATGCCCTCACCTCTCTCCTCCTCTATAACCCCCTGAGCCCCAAGGCAGGCAGCAAGTTAAACCTCCTGGTATCTTCCAGTAATAGTAATGCCCTCCTCTATAACCCTTTGAGCCCCAAGGCAGGCAGCAAGTTAAACCTACTGGTATCTTCCAGTAATAGTAATGCCCTCCCCTCCTCCTCTATAACCCTCCTGAGCCCCAAGGCAGGCAGGTTAAACCTACTGGTATCTTCCAGTAATAGTAATGTCCCCCTCCTCCTCTATAACCCTCCTGAGCCCCAAGGCAGGCATTAAACCTACTGGTATCTTCCAGTAATAGTAATGTCCTCTCTCCTCCTCTATAACCCTCCTGAGCCCCAAGGCAGGCAGCAAGTTAAACCTACTGGTATCTTCCAGTAATAGTAATGCCCTCCTCCTCCTCCTCTATAACCCTCCTGAGCCCCAAGGCAGGCAGCAAGTTAAACCTATTGGTATCTTCCAGTAATAGTAATTTCCTCTCTCCTCCTCTATAACCCTCCTGAGCCCCAAGGCAGGCAGCAAGTTAAACCTACTGGTATCTTCCAGTAATAGTAATGCCCTCCTCTCTCCTCCTCTATAACCCTCCTGAGCCCCAGGCAGGCAGCAGGTTAAACCTACTGGTATCTTCCAGTAATAGTAATGCCCTCCTCCCTCCTCCTCTATAACCCTCCTGAGCCCCAAGGCAGACAGCAGGTTAAACCTACTGGTATTTTCCAGTAATAGTAATGCCTGATCATAACCCTCCTGAGCCCCAAGGCAGGCAGCAAGTTAAACCTGCTGGTATCTTCCAGTAATAGTAATGCCCTCCTCTCTCCTCCTCTATAAACATGACATGATGACATGATGACTCCATGCTGTCCCCAGTCCACCCCAGTCCACCTGGCCATGCTGCTGCTCCAGTTTCAGTTGAGCCCTAACTGCCCCAGAAGCCAGTGGAGAGAGCTGGATGAACATTTGAACATCTTGGTGTTATAATCTCTACCCGGCACAGCCAGAAGAGGACTGGCCACCCCACCTCTCTAGGTTTCTTCCTAGGTTTTGGCTTTTCTAGGGAGTTTTTCCTAGCCACCGTGCTTCTACACCTGCATTGCTTGCTGTTTGGGGTTTTAGGCTGGGTTTCTGTACAGCACTTTGAGATATCAGCTGATGTACGAAGGGCTATATAAATAAATTTGATTTGATTTGATTTATAACCCTCCTGAGCCCCAAGGCAGGCAGCAGGTTAAACGTACTGGTATCTTCCAGTAATAGTAATGCCCTCCTCTCTCCTCCTCTATAACCCTCCTGAACACCCTAAGGCAGACAGCAGGTTAAACCTACTGGTATCTTCCAGTAATAGTAATGCCCTCCTCTCTCCTCCTCTATAACCCCCCTGAACACCCTAAGGCAGACAGCAGGTTAAACCTCCTGGTATCTTCCAGTAATAGTAATGCCCTCCTCTCTCCTCCTCTATAACCCTCCTGAGCCCCAAGGCAGGCAGCAGGTTAAACCTCCTGGTATCTTCCAGTAATAGTAATGCCCTCCTCTCTCCTCCTCTATAACCCTCCTGAGCCCCAAGGCAGATGCAGGTTAAACGTACTGGTATCTTCCAGTAATAGTAATGCCCTCCTCTCTCCTCTATAACCCTCCTGAGCCCCAAGGCAGGCAGCAGGTTAAACGTACTGGTATCTTCCAGTAATAGTAATGCCCTCCTCTCTCCTCCTCTAAACCCTCCTGAGCCCCAAGGCAGACAGCAGGTTAAACCTATGGTATCTTCCAGTAATAGTAATGCCCTCCTCTCTCCTCCTCTATAACCCTCCTGAACACCCTAAGGCAGACAGCAGGTTAAACCTCCTGGTATCTTCCAGTAATAGTAATGCCCTTCATAACCCTCCTGAGCCCCAAGGCAGGTGATTAAACCTACTGGTATCCCAGTAATAGTAATGCCCTCCTCTCCTCCTCTATAACCCTCCTGAGCCCCAAGGCAGACAGCAGGTTAAACCACCTGGTATCTTCCAGTAATAGTAATGCCCTCCTCTCTCCTCCTCTATAACCCTCCTGGCCCCAAGGCAGGCAGCAGGTTAAACCTACTGATCTTCCAGTAATAGTAATGCCCTCCTCTCTCCTCCCCTCCTATAACCCCTCCTGAACACCCTAAGGCAGACAGCAGGTTAAACCTACTGGTATCTTCCAGTAATAGTAATGCCCTCCTCTCTCCTCCTCTATAACCCTCCTGAGCCCCAAGGCAGGCAGCAGGTTAAACCTACTGGTATCTTCCAGTAATAGTAATAGGATAACCCTCCTGAGCCCCAAGGCAGGCAGCAGGTTAAACGTACTGGTATCTTCCAGTAATAGTAATGCCCTCCTCTCTCCTCCTCTATAACCCTCCTGAGCCCCAAGGCAGGCAGCAGGTTACACCTCCTGGTATCTTCCAGTAATAGTAATGCCCTCCCCCCTCCTCCTCTATAACCCTCCTGAGCCCCAAGGCAGGCAGCAAGTTAAACCTACTGGTATCTTCCAGTAATAGTAATGCCCTCCCCCCTCCTCCGCAATAACCCTCCTGAGCCCCAAGGCAGGCAGCAAGTTAAACCTACTGGTATCTTCCAGTAATAGTAATGCCCTCCTCTCTCCTCCTCTATAACCCTCCTGAGCCCCAAGGCAGACAGCAGGTTAAACCTCCTGGTATCTTCCAGTAATAGTAATGCCCTCCTCTCTCCTCCTCTATAACCCTCCTGAGCCCCAAGGCAGACAGCAGGTTAAACCTACTAGTATCTTCCAGTAATAGTAATGCCCTCCTCTCTCCTCCTCTATAACCCTCCTGAGCCCCAAGGCAGACAGCAGGTTAAACCTCCTGGTATCTTCCAGTAATAGTAATGCCCTCCTCTCTCCTCCTCTATAACCCTCCTGAGCCCCAAGGCAGACAGCAGGTTAAACCTCCTGGTATCTTCCAGTAATAGTAATGCCCTCCTCTCTCCTCCTCTATAACCCTCCTGAGCCCCAAGGCAGGCAGCAGGTTAAACGTACTGGTATCTTCCAGTAATAGTAATGCCCTCCTCTCTCCTCCTCTATAACCCTCCTGAGCCCCCTAAGGCAGACAGCAGGTTAAACCTCCTGGTATCTTCCAGTAATAGTAATGCCCTCCTCTCTCCTCCTCTATAACCCTCCTGAGCCCCAAGGCAGGCAGCAGGTTAAACCTCCTGGTATCTTCCAGTAATAGTAATGCCCTCCTCTCTCCTCTCAGTAATAACAGTTATATGATTCAATCTTTATCTGACACAGTTCAGTGATAATCTGTGTTCACCACAGGGGGCCAGTTAGGGACAAGTAGCAGACGGACACATGCCTATTGTACAATCATCACATAAATACGCTGGGAGAGTGTGTGTACTGCTAGAGTAGGAGAGCTGAAATTATGAGATCAGCAATCATCCCCTCCAATCCTCCTCCTCCTCTATAACCCTCCTGACCCCCCCCCCATCCGTCCATCCAACCCTCCTCCTCCTCTATAACCCTCCTGACCCTCCACCCATCCTCCTCCTCTATAACACTCCTGACGCCCCCAACAGTCCAACCCTCCTCCTCCTCCTCCTCTATAACCCTCATGACCCTCCTTCCCTCCTCATCCTCTATAACCTTAATGACATCCCAACCCTTCTCCTCCTCTATAACCCTCCTGACCCTCCTTCCCTCCTCCTCTATAACCTTAATGACATCCAAAACCCTCCTCCTCCTCTATAACGTCCAGACCCCTCAACCCTCCACCCCTCCTCCTCTTTAACCCACTTGACCCAACCAACCCTCCACACCTCCTCTTCCTCTATAACCCTCCTGAACCTCCACCCCTCCTCCTCAATAAACCTGCAGACCCTCCACAACTCCTCCTCCTCTATAACCCTCCTGACCCTCCACCCCTCCTCCTCTATAACCCTCCTGACCCCCCAACCCTCCTCCTCCTCTATAACCCTCCTGACCCCCAACCCTCCTCCTCTATAACCCTCCTGACCCCCAACACCCCAAACCTCATCCTTTATAACCCAACTGACCCCTCCACCCTCCAACCCTTTTCCTCCCCTATATCCCTTCCTGAAACCCCAACCCTCCTCCTCTATAACCCTCCTGATCCCCCCCAACCCACTACCCCTCCTCATCCTCTATAACCATTGTGACCCCACAACCTTCCACCCCTCCTCCTACTCTATAACCCTCCTGACTCTCCACCCCTCCTCCTCTATAACCTTAATGATATCCCAACCCTCCTCCTCTTCTTTCACCCACCTAATCCCCCAACCCTCCCCTCCTCCTCCATAACCCTCCTGACCCACCACCACTCCTCCTCCTCTATAACCCTCCTGACCCCCCAACCAAATGACACCCTATTCCCTATATCTTTCACGACATGGAAAATAGTATGCTATACTCCACTCTCAACCCACTCTCCCTTCATTCCTTTACTCTGACTCACACAACACTCAATGCTCAGAGCAATTTCTTCTCTCCTCCCCTCAGTTTCTTCATCCCATCCTCTACTTCTCTCCCACCCCATTGTCTCCCCCTCTCTACCTCCCCATCTCTACCTCCCCTCTGTCCCTTCCATTCTCTGCCTCCGCCCCACTGCCTTCACCCATCCCGATGATTACAAAATGACCATATAGACTCTTTTCTACTGTCTTTTATTGACCACTGTGTGAGTGGGTGTGTGTGTGTGAGTGGTTGTGTGTGTGGTTGTGTGTGTGAGTGATTGTGTGAGTGCCACATCCCCTGTGAGAGCCTGGCCAGAGTCTGAACAGAATGAGTCAAAATAACTACTTCAATCACTTCTCTTCTTGGTAAGACTATCTGGCATCCCATAGGAACCTCAACACCCTCCAAAACTCAAACACAATTATACAACAGATGAGTCACTCTCGCTCGCTGAAATGACTTCCGAAAAAAACATGTTAATTAGTCATTTTTTCTTTTGAAAGCCAGAATGATCAAAGTTAATAATTATTAGAGTGTTATTGGTGTGTTCTCTCTAATGGGACAACACAGGGCTACAGGATTCCTCTGTGTGTCAATTATGGAATCTCTCCTCAGGCTCCCTCCCCTCTGTAGATGTTCTACTGAATGTCCAGCTCATAACTGACACTCCTCACAATCTTTAACTGCCTGCCTCTATCATTGCTACTTCATTGTGTGTGAATGTGTGAATGTGTGTGTGCGTGCGTGTGCGTGCGTGTGTGCGTGCGTGTGCGTGCGTATGCGTGTGTGCGTGAGTGTGTGTGTGTGTGTGTGTGTGTACATGTGTGTATATGTGTTAGTGTGTGCGTGTGTGTGTGTGTGTGTGTGTGTGTGTGTGTGTGTGTGTGTGTGTGTGTGTGTGTGTGTGTGTGTGTGTGTGTGTGTGTGTGTGTGTGTGTGTGTGTGTGTGTGTGTGTGTGTGAGATGAGATATACCTGTGAGATATACCTGCTTGATCGCGTGCTACGGGTGGGTGCTGCTATGGTGACCAGTGAGCTGAGATAAGGTGGGGCTTTACCTAGCAAAGACTTATACAAGACCTGGAGCCAGTGGGTTTGGTGACAAATATGAAGCGAGGGCCAGCCAACGAGAGCATACAGGTCACAGTGATGGGTAGTATGTGGGGTTTTGGTGACAAAACTGATGGCACTGTGATAGACTGCATCCAATTTGCTGAGTAGAGTGTTGGAGGCTATTTTGTAAATGACATCGCCATAATCAAGGATTGGTAGGATGGTCAGTTTTACAAGGGTATGTTTGGCAGCCTGAGTGAAGAATGCTTTGTTGCAAAATAGGAAGCCGATTCTAGATTTAATTTTGGATTGGAGATGCTTAATGTGAGTCTGGAAGGAGAGTTTACAGTCTAACCAGACACCTAGGTATTTGTAGTTGTCCACATAAGTGAGAATAAGTCAGAACCGTCCGGAGTAGTGATGCTGGACGGACGGCAAGTGTGGGTAGCAATCGGTTGAAGAGTATGCATTTAGTTTTATTTGCATTTAAGAGCAGTTGGAGGCCACGGAAGGAGAGTTGTATGGCATTGAAGCTTGTCTGGAGGTTAGTTAACACAGTGTTCAAAGATGGGCCAGAAGTATACAGAATGGTGTCGCCTGCATAGAGGTGGATCATAGAATCACCAGTAGCAAGAGCGACAACATTGTGTATACAGAGAAAAGAGTCGGCCCGAGGTTTGAACCCTGTGGCACCCCCATAGAGACAGAGGTCCGGACAACAGGCCCTCCAATTTGACACACTGAACTCTGTCTGAGAAGTAGTTGGTGAACCAGGTGAGGCAGTCATTTGAGAAACCAAGGTTGTTGAGTCTGCCGATAAGAATGTGGTGATTGACAGTCAAACGCCTGAGCCAGGTCGATGAAAACAGCTGCACAGCATTGTCTCTTATCGATGACGGTTATGATATCATTTAGGACCTTGAGTGTGGCTGAGGTGCACCCATGACCAGCTCGGAAACCAGATTGCATAGCAGAGAAGGTACGGTGGGATTCGAAATGGTCGGTGATCTGTTTGTTAACTTGGTTTTCGAAGACCTTAAAAAGGCAGGGTAGGATATATATAGGTCTGTAGAAGTTTGGGTCTAGAGTGTCTCCCCCTTTGAAGAGGGGGAAGACTGCAGCAGTTTTGCAATCTTTGGGGATCTCAGATGATACAAAGAGAGGTTTAATAGGGGTTGCAACAATTTCGGAAGATCATTTTAGAAAGAGAGGGTCCAGATGGTCTAGCCCGGCTTATTTGTAGGGGTCCAGATTTTGCAGCTCTTTCAGAACATCAGCTGTCTGCATTTGGGTGAAGGTAGAAATGGGGAGGCTTGGGAAAGATGCTGTGGGGGTGCAGGGCTGTGGAAAAATGTTTCTTGAAATTCTTAATTATTGTGGATTTGTCGGTGGTGACAGTGTTTCCTAGTCTCAGTACAGTGGGCAGCTGGGAGGAGGTGCTCTTATTCTCCATGGACTTTACAGTGTCCCAGAACTTTTGGGAGTTTGTGCTACAGGATGCAAGTTTGAAAAAGCTAGCCTTTGCTTTCCTAACTGCCTGTGTATATTGGTTCCTTACTTCGCTTAAAAGTTGCACATCGCAGGGGCTATTCGATGCTAATGCAGTATGGTCTGGTCAAGGGCAGTCAGGTCTGGAGTGAACCAAGGGCTATATCTGTTCCTGGTTCTACATTTTTTGAATGGGGCATGCTTATTTAAGATTGTGAGGAAATTACTTTTAATGAATAACCAGGCATCCTCTGCTGACGGAATGAGGTCAATTTCCTTCCAGGATACCCGGGCCAGGTCGATTAGGGCGGCAGGGTAGCCTAGTGGTTAGAGCGTTGGACTAGTAACTGGAAGGTTGCAAGTTCAAATCCCCAAGCTAACAAGGTGCAATCTGTCGTTCTGCCCCTGAACAGGCAGTTAACCCACTGTTCCTAGGCCGTCATTGAAAATAAGAATTTGTTCTTAACTGACTTGTCTAGTTAAATAAAGGTAAAATAAAAAAAATACAAATAAATTAGAAAGGCCTGTTCGCTGAAGTGTTTTAGGGAGCACTTGACAGTGATGAGAGGTGGTCGTTTGTGTGAGATTGAGGGCATCAAGCTTAGATTGTAGGATGGCCGGGGTGTAAAGCATGTCCCAGTTTACGTCACCTAACAGCAAGATAGATGGGGTGCAATCAATTCACATATGGTTTCCAGGACACAGCTGGGGGCAGAGGGTGGTCTATAGCAAGCGGCAACGGTGAGAGACTTGTTTCTGGAAAGGTGGATTTTTAAAAGTAGAAGCTCAAATTGTTTGGGCACAGACCTGGATAGTAAGACAGAACTCTGCAGGCTATCTCTGCAGTAGATTTCAACTCCGCCCCCTTTGGCAGTTCTATCTTGTCGGAATATGTTGTAGTTAGGGATGGAAATTTCAGGGTTTCTGGTGGTCTTCCTAAGCCAGGATTCAGACACGTCTAGGACATCCGGGTTGGAAGAGTGTGCTAAAGCAGTGAATAAAACAAACCTAGGGAGTAGGCTTCTAATGTTAACATGCATGAAACCAAGGCTTTTACGGTTACAGAAGTCAACAAATGAGAGCGTCTGGGGAATGGGAGTGGAGCTAGGCACCGCAGGTCCTGGATTCACCTCTACATCACCAGAGGAACAGAGGAGGAGTAGGATAACGGTAAGGCTAAAGGCTATAAGAACTGGTCGTCTAGCACGTTCAGAACAGAGAGTAAAAGGAGAAGGTTTCTGGGAACAGTCGAATAGATTCAAGGCATAATGTACAGACAAAGGTATGGTAGGTGTCAGGACCCGGTTACGAACCTGGGTCTCCGGAGTGAGAAACAGTCACTTAACCAACTGAGCCACGAATAGTCAGCAGAACCCAGAAGATGAGGCAGACACATCAGTACTTAAGACGGTGTATTTAATAAAGTAAAAAGGAGAAGTCCTTCAATACAAAAAATGGCAAATCCAAAAGGTGGTAGGAATAGCACAAAAAGCCTCAAGAGATACTCAAAAATAAAAACAGAATTCCACAAGAGCATCCACCGGAATCGACAAGAATACACAGAACACTAGGGCTGGGTGCTAACATAGAAACACAGAGCACAGAACTGAGGGAAACTAAGGGTTTAAATACAATCAGGGGAAACGAGGCACAGGTGCAAATAATAATGGGGAACAAGGGAAAAAACATGAGGTCAAAAAGCACAATGGGGGCATCTAGTGACCAAAACCCGGAACAACCCTGGCCAAATCCTGACAGTAGGATGTGAATACAGTGGAGGTAACCCTAAGCATTGAGTGACGATGAGAGAGATATTGTCTCTAGAAACATAATTTCTAGCAAGCTAGAAGAAGGGCCTTAGAGGGGCGTCTTGGCGGAAGAGGTCTGTTGTCGCCCCCTCGTGCTGTTACGTCGGCAGAACAGTAATCATGGATGAGCAGTGTGGTAAAAGGGTCCAGGCTAATTGGCAAAATAGGTATAGTGGCCAAAGAATTTTTCCGATTGGCCCCTTCAGCTAACAGTCCGATATGCTCTAGACAGATAGCGGGCCGCAGCTAGCAGGCTTGCAGATGGGCATTCAGGGGACGTCGCGAGCCAGTTGAAAAAAGTAGAAAAACGCCCTCGGGTGAATTACGTAGGTAGGCCAGTCATGATGGGTCGGCAGGGCTCGGTGTCGGCAGTTAAAGGGGTCCATGCCAATTGGCAAAATAGGTATTGTAACCCAAGGAGCGGCTGATGGACCTCTTCGGCTAGCTGGCAGATGGGCCTAGCAAAAGCTCCAGGCTAATTGGTTCTTGCTTCAGAACAGAGAAGATAGCCAGGAGTGGCCACTCGGATAGCAGCTAGCTTGCTGCGATGATCCATGTGAAAAGGTTCAGAGTTTGCAGTAGGACTCCGGAGATATGGAGAAAAATAAGTCTGATTTGCTCTTGATTTAGTCGCTAAATGCAAAGATAAAAGATATAAAAAGTTCTATACACGGGACACGACAAGGACAAAAGACGTCTGACTGCTACACCATCTTGGAGTATAGCGAATGCCAATCCATTAATGAAGCTCATTTTTCTAACCTACAGTCTTACAGACTTTTCAACACCAGAGCTAACAGCTAAACATATGTGCCATTTGCATATGCAATAGGTAATTTAGGTCATAAGCTGTCCCTCCTACTCTGATGTCCCTGATCACAGAAAGAGGAGAGGAGAGAAGAAGAGAGGAGAGGAGGAGAGGAGAGGAGGGAAGAGGTGTGGTTTGTGTGTACATGTGTGTGTGTGTTGTGTGTGTGTGTGTGTGTGTGTGTGCGTGTGTGTGCAGTTAAACAGTAGAACTGATACCACTAGGAGTCATATGAAGATGATTTAGCAGTGTTTTAAGAATACTGACAGAGAGAGAGATGAAGACGAAGTGTGTGTGTGTGTGTGTGCGCTCGTGTGTGTGTGTGTGTGTGTGTGTGTGTGCGCACGAGTGTGTGCATGTATGTACGTGTGAGTGTGTGTGAGCAGCTGTGTATCAGGATGTCTCTCTACAGGAGAGCGGCCCACATACATGCAGGACAGGAAATTAAAAGGTTCACCTGGGCCAGATCTCACCTGTGATCCACGTCCCTGTCCTAATCAGCATCCACTTTCTCTGCCTGTCCTAATCATCACTATTTCATTGTGTGTGTGTGTGTGTGTGTGTGTGTGTGTGTGTGTCAGCATCCACTTTCTCTGCCTGTCCTAATCATCACTATTTCATTGTGTGTGTGTGTGTGTGTGTGTGTGTGTGTGTGTGTGTGTGTGTGTGTGTGTGTGTGTGTGTGTGTGTGTGTGTGTGTGTGTGTGTGTGTGTGTGTGTGTGTGTGTGTGTGTGTGCGCACTTTGTAAGGAGACTGATCTGATTTGGTGTTCTCTCCCAGATGTTATAAACATTGAAGGCCAATTATCAGCCTCAGTGAGGTTATAAATATACTAATCCATTTATGAAGCTCATTTTTCCACCCTTCAGTCTTACAGGTCTTTAAATGTCGGAGCTAACACCTAAACATATGTTCCATTTGCATATGCAATAGGTAATTTAGTACGCTACTAAAATCTTAAACAGGAGTTAATGATTGAAGCTGTCCCTCCTACTCTGATGTCCCTGATAACAGAGAGATGAGAGGAGAGAAGAGTGGTGTGTGTGTGTGTGTGTGTGTGTGTGTGTGTGTGTGTGTGTGTGTGTGTGTGTGTGTGTGTGTGTGTGTGTGTGTGTGTGTGTGTGTGTGTGTGTGTGTGTGTGTGTGTGTGTGTGTGTGTGTGTGTGTGTGCCCTTAAACAGTAGAAGTGATATGACTGGGAATCTTCTGAAGATGATTTATCAGTGTTTAAGGAATACTGACAGAGAAAGAGATGAATACTAAGTGTGTGTTCGTCCGTGTGTGTGTGTGTGCGTACGCATGTGTCTGTGTGTGTGTGTTTGTGTGTAAGTGTGTGTGTGTGTGAGCAGCCGTGTATCAGAATGTCTCTACAGGAGAGACGGACCACACACATGCAGGACAGGACGTTACAGGTTCACCTGGGCCAGATCTCACCTGTGATACGTCCTGCCTCAGCATCCACTTTCTCTCCTCTCTACATCCCTTTCTCTTCTCTCTACATCCGTTCTTCTCCTCTCTACATCCCTTCCTCTCCTCTCTACATCCCTTTCTCTCCTCTCTACATCCCTTCCTCTCCTCTCTACATCCCTTTCTCTCCTCTCTACATCCCCTTCTCTCCTCTCTACATCCCTTCCTCTCCTCTCTATATCCCTTCCTCTCCTCTCTACATCCCTTCCTCTCCTCTCTACATCCCTTTCTCTCCTCTCTACATCCCTTTCTCTCCTCTCTACATCCCTTCCTCTCCTCTCTACATCCCTTCCTCTCCTCTCTACATCCCTTCCTCTCCTCTCTACATCCCTTCCTCTCCTCTCTACATCCCTTCCTCTCCTCTCTACATCCCTTCCTCTCCTCTCTACATCCCTTCCTCTCCTCTCTACATCTCTTCCTCTCCTCTCTACATCCCTTCGTCTCCTCTCTACATCCCTTTCTCTCCTCTCTACATCCCTTTCTCTCCTCTCTACATCCCTTTCTCTCCTCTCTACATCCCTGCCTCTCCTCTCTACATCCCATTCTCTCCTCTCTACATCCCTTCCTCTCCTCTCTACATCCCTTCCTCTCCTCTCTACATCCCTTCCTCTCCTCATCCCTTCCTCTCCTCTCTACATCCCTTCCTCTCCTCTCTATCCCCTTTCTCTCCTCTCTACATCCCTTCCTCTCCTCTCTACATCCCTTTCTCTCCTCTCTACATCCCTTTCTCTCCTCTCTACATCCCTTCCTCTCCTCTCTACATCCCTTCCTCTCCTCTCTACATCCCTTTCTCTCCTCTCTACATCCCTTCCACTCCTCTCTACATCCCTTTCTCTCCTCTCTACATCCCTTTCTCTCCTCTCTACATCCCTTCCTCTCCTCTCTACATCCCTTCCTCTCCTCTCTACATCCCTTTCTCTCCTCTCTACATCCCTTTCTATAACTCTGTTTATCTTCCTAACTCCTTCTGTCTCTCCATCCCTCTCTCTCTTTCCTCTGCCCAGATCTGCTGGATTCACCGCTCTTCTGTCTCTCCATCTCTCTCTTTCTCTTTCCCTTCATCTAATGAAACCCAGAGACAACAGCACTCAGCCTCAACCACAGCCAGAAAATTAACTTTCCTCGTTTACTGTCAGCAGTTTTAGTTTGTTGGCAGACACACACACATACTCTCTCTCTCTCTCTCTATCGTGGCCTATTGTGTGTGAGAGAAGAAGAGGATGCCAGACGTAAAGAGACATCCAAGCCCTGGACCCCGTCCATCACCCTTCCCCCCATCTCTCCCTCACCCTCCTCCTAACCCAACCAACCATCACCCCTCCCTCCCTCTCTCCCCCTCCCCCTCCCTCTCCCTCCTCCTAACCCAACCAACCATCACCCCTCCCTCCCTCCCTCTCTCCCCTCCCCTCCTCCCTCCTCCTAACCCAACCAACCATCACCCCTCCCTCTCTCCCTCACCTTCCTCCTAACCCAACCAACCATCACCCCTCCCTCCTGTGCTCTCTCCCTCTCCTTCCTCCTAACACAACCAACCATCACCCCTCCCCCTCCCTCCCTCCCTCCCTCCCCCCTCCCTCCTCCCTCCCTCCCTCCCTCCTACTCCCTCCCTCCCTCCCTCCCTCCCTCCCTCCCTCCCTCCTCCAAACCCAACCAACCATCACCCCTCCCTCCCTACTTACCCCCCTCCCTCCTACTAACCAAACAACCCCTACACCTCTCTTTCTCTCTACTTACCCCCTCCCTCCTACTAACCAAACCAACCCTTACACCTCTCTCTCTCCCTACTTACCCCCCCCTCCCTCCTACTAACCAAACCAACCCCCACACCTCTCTCTCCCTACTTTACCCCCCTACTACTAACCAACCCAACCCCCACACCTCTCTCTCCCCCTACTTACCCCCCCTCCCTCCTACTAACCAAACCAACCCCACACCTCTCTCTCTCCCTACTTATCCCCTCCATCCTACTAACCAAACCAACCCCACACCTCTCTCTCGCCTAGTCTCAATCAAAGCCTTGTTCCAACAACGTCCTACTGATGGGGTCACTGCCATCTATCCCTCTGACATACACGGAGAACAAAGACTTCTGGGACAGAATGAGAGAGAGAGAGAGAGAGAGAGAGAGAGAGAGAGAGGTATGTAAGAGCCCCACTGCAGACAAACAGTCGGGACAAGGTAACTACATAGACGGAGGAGGAGGATGATATAAGAGAGAAAGGGTAGGATAGGGTCAAAAGAAGAGGGAGGACAGTGGTAGAAGGAGGAGGAGGAAGAGAGGAGGATAGTGGTAGAAGGGGGAGGAGTGTGTGTGTGTGATCGATAGGGTGTGAAGCAGAGAGGCGTCTAAATTCATCTCCCTCAAGCCCCTCCCTGTCTGTTGCTACGGGATACATTGTTGCTTCACTTTCTGTCAAGGACAACCGTTCTTGTTCTCTGTCTCTGTCTCTCTCTCACCCCGTCCCCCTCTTTCTCCCAGTTTCTCCATTCTAAGTATCTTCTGACTCAGAGGAAATCGTTTGTCAGATCATTCATTATTTTTGCCAGGAAACTCAGACCTTGGAGGTAGGAGGTAGGGAGGGGTGGAGGGAGGTAAGGGAGGGAGTGAGGGAGGGAGGGAGTGTTGGGAAGTGGCCACTTCTTTCTTCTCTCCATACCTGTCACATTACTTCACAATGGCATGTTATTGGTCAACATGTGTCTGGGTAGAGGCTTTCCCACGGGTTTGTTCATAATATTAAATATGAATCTATATTAAATATACAATCCAAAAGCATTGATTACATTTATTACCCTCACACCACGCAGGCAAAGCCATCTGTACTGTACTGCTACTGCACCACTACAGCATGCAAATCAGGTCGTTTAGAATTCATAAGTTATTCAGAAAGGTGTGAGTGGCAATTAGAATCCAGATGTGTCAGGGCTCGAACGAAGAGTGCCTGTCCTCGAATTGAATTAGCCGTAGCATTAGCGGGCCCATTGGGAGAGAGCTGTGTTAACGCTAAGCTAACAGTCTTCCACAGCAGAGCAACTGGAGTAAACACAGTCTCATCCAGAGGGAGATCCAACCTACAGTCCCAAAAACACTTGACAGTCACACGTCTGTGTGGAGGCTGTCCATCTTAACCACTCTACTCCTCCTCTTGCTTTATCTTTCTCCCTCTCCTCTCCTGTCTCGTCCTACTCTCTCTCTCTCTCTCTCTCTCTCTCTCTCTCTCTCTCTCTCTCTCTTCTCTCTCTCTCTCTCTCTCTCTCTCTCTCTCTCTCTTTCCTCTCCTCTGTGTGACAGAGAGCAGCATGCCACAGTTAGTTAGGCGTGGTCCTCCCCTCCTCTTCTCAACCCAGTTACCCTCCTCCCCTCCATCCTCACTCCTCTTGTTTCTTGTCCTTACCCACCCTTCCCAACCTCTCTGACCCCTGGACCTCACCCCTTCTCCTCTTCTTTGTCCCCTCTCTCACCAGTGTTAGCCATTCACACCCAGCCTGTGAAATCACACTCTTTCTTTCTCTTCTCTCTCTCTCTCTCTCTCTCTCTCTCTCTCTCTCTCTCTCTCTCTCTCTCTCTCTCTCTCTCTCTCTCTCTCTCTCTCTCCTCTCTCTCTCTCTCTCTCTCTCTCTCTCTCAGCAGCATAGCATGCACTCTTTTCAGTTTAAGCTAAATTCACGTTATATTTCTTACTTTAACATTAAACTGTATTTAGTTGCAGCAGTTTCTTTTATTTTACCTTTAGTTGCAGCAGTTTCTTTTATTTTTTAGTTTTTTTACCTGCTCCAGCAGGTATATCTCTCTAGTCACTCCCAAAACCAATTCTTTCTTTGGCCGCCTCTCCTTCCAGTTCTCTGCTGCCAATGACTGGAACGAACTACAAAAAGCATTGAAACTGGAAACACTTATCTCCCTCACTAGCTTTAAGCACCAACTGTCAGAGCAGCTCACAGATTACTGCACCTGTACATAGCCCACCTATAATTTAGCCCAAACAACTACCTCTTTCCCTACTGTATTTAATTTATTTATTTATTTGCACCCCATTATTTTTATTTCTACTTTGCACATTCTTCCATTGCAAATCTACCATTCCAGTGTTTTACTTGCTATATTGTATTTACTTTGCCACCATGGCCTTTTTTTGCCTTTACCTCCCTTATCTCACCTCATTTGCTCACATCGTATATAGACTTGTTTATACTGTATTATTGACTGTATGTTTGTTTTACTCCATGTGTAACTCTGTGTCGTTGTATGTGTCGAACTGCTTTGCTTTATCTTGGCCAGGTCGCAATTGGAAATGAGAACTTGTTCTCAACTTGCCAACCTGGTTAAATAAAGGTGAAATAAAATAAAATAAAACAAATACGAAGAGATTGTGAGTGTGTCCCAAATGGCACCCTATTTACTATAAAGTATACTACTTTTGACCAGAGCCCTATGCAAACTGGTCAAAAGTAGTGCACTATATAGGGCGCAGGGTGCCATTTGAGACTTAACAGCTGATTAAGACAATCACAAACCCCCTCTGGTGGAAGTGCATATTAAAGACGTTGGACCGTGACAGAGTGGTGTGTGTGTGCGTGCTAGCGAGCGCGTGTGTGAGTGTGTGTGTGTGTGTGTGTGTGCTAGCGAGTGCGTGTGTGTGTGTGTGTGTGTGTGCGCGTGCTAGCGAGTGTGTGTGTGTGTGTGTGTGTGTGTGTGTGTGTGTGTGTGTGTGTGTGTGTGTGTGTGTGTGTGTGTGTGTGTGTGTGTGTGTGTGTGTGTGTGTGTGTGTGTGTGTGTGTGTGTGTGTGTGTGTGTGTGTGTGTGTGTGTGTGTGTGTGTGTGTGTGTGTGTGTGTGTGTGTGCCTGTCCTCGGATGTTTTGGTCCAGTTGAGGTCAGTAATAGAAGCAGGGTGTTGTGAGACCAAGGCTGTGGAACAAAGCATACCATGTGTTTATTATCAGTCTATTCAGAATGGTCTCATGTACTCAGACCGATAGGTCAGTGAATTAACACACTCACACAGTCTCTCACACACTCACACAGTCTCTCACACAGTCTCTCACACAGTCTCACACAGTCTCTCACACAGTCTCTCACACACTCACACAGTCTCTCACACAGTCTCTCACACACCTACACAGTCTCTCACACAGTCTCTCACACAGTCTCTCACACACTCACACAGTCTCTCACACACTCACACAGTCTCTCACACAGTCTCTCACACACTCACACAGTCTCTCACACACTCACACAGTCTCTCTCACACAGTCTCTCACACACTCACACAGTCTCTCTCACACAGTCTCTCACACACTCACACAGTCTCTCACACACTCACACAGTCTCTCATACAGTCACACAGTCTCTCACACACTCACACAGTCTCTCACACACTCACACAGTCTCTCACACACACAGTCTCTCACACACATTCTCTCACACAGTCTCTCACACAGTCTCTCACACACAGTCTCTCCCACACTCACACAGTCTCTCACACACTCACACAGTCTCTCACACACAGTCTCTCACACACTCACACAGTCTCTCACACATACACAGTCTCTCACACACTCACACAGTCTCTCACATACTCACACAGTCTCTCACACACTCACACAGTCTCTCACATACTCACACAGTCTGTCCCACACTCACACAGTTTCTCACATAGTCACACAGTCTCTCACACACTCACACAGTCTCTCACACACTCACACAGTCTCTCACACACAGTCTCTCACACACTCACACAGTCTCTCACACACTCACACAGTCTCTCACACACACAGTCTCTCACACACTCACACAGTCTCTCACACACTCACACAGTCTCTCACACACTCACACAGTCTCTCACACACTCACACAGTCTCTCACACACTCACACAGTCTCTCACACAGTTACACAGTCTCTCACACACTCACACAGTCTCTCACACACACAGTCTCTCACACAGTCTCTCACACACAGTCTCTCACACACTCACACAGTCTCTCACACACTCACACAGTCTCTCACACAGTCTCTCACACAGTCTCTCACACAGTCACACAGTCTCTCACACACTCACACAGTCTCTCACACACTCACACAGTCTCTCACACACTCACACAGTCTCTCACACAGTTACACAGTCTCTCACACACACACACAGTCTCTCACACACACAGTCTCTCACACACACTAGAGCTCTCACACACCTTTATAAACCGGCAGTCTCTCACACAGTCTCTCACACACCTCCTCTGTAGCTGACACACCTGGTTTTGTACTCTCTCCCACAGACTCACACAGTCTCACACATTCACACAGTCTCTCACACACTCACATGAGTCTCTCACACACTCACACAGTCTCTCACACACTCACACAGTCTCTCACACACTCACACAGTCTCTCACACACACACACAGTCTCTCACACACAGTCTCTCACACACTCAGTCTCTCACACAGTCTCTCACACACAGTCTCTCCCACACTCACACAGTCTCTCACACACTCACACAGTCTCTCACACACTCACACAGTCTCTCACACACAGTCTCTCACACACTCACACAGTCTCTCACACACTCACACAGTCTCTCACACACTCACACAGTCTCTCACACAGTCTCACACAGTCTCTCAGTACACAGTCTCTCACACACTCACACAGTCTCTCTGGGCACAGTAGTCTGTGTACCGTCACACACTCACACAGTCTCTCACAGTACTCTGGGCTGTGTATAGTCTGGAGTAGTGTCTGGGCTGTGTACCTGGAGGTGTCTGGGCTGTGTACCGTCTACACCAGTCTCTGTGTACAAGTGTCTGGGCTGTGTACCTTACAGTCTCTCACACACTCACACAGTCTCTCTCAGTAGTGTCTGGGCTGTGTACCGTGGAGTCTCTGGAGTAGTGTCTGGGCTGTGTACACTCACACAGTCCTTCTGGGCTGTGTACAGTAGTGTCTGGGCTGTGTACCGTGGAGCTGTGTACTGTGTGGAGTAGTGTCTGGGCTGTGTACCGTGGAGTACTGTCTGGGCTGTGTACCTTGGAGTAGTGTCTGGGCTGTGTACCGTGGAGTAGTGTCTGGGCTGTGTACCTGTGTCTGGGCTGTGTACCTTGGAGTACTGGGCTGTGTACCGTGGAGTCTGTCTGGGCTGTGTACCGTGGAGTAGTGTCTGGGCTGTGTACCTTGGAGTAGTGTCTGGGCTGTGTACAGTCACACAGTCTGGAGTAGTGTCTCACACACTGGAGTAGTGTCTGGGCTGTGTACCGTGGAGTAGTGTCTCTGTGTACCTTGGAGTAGTGTCTGGGCTGTGTACCTTGGAGTAGTGTCTGGGCTGTGTACTGGGCTGTGTACCGTGGAGTAGTGTCTGGGCACCGTGGAGTAGTGTCTGGGCTGTGTACCGTGGAGTAGTGTCTGGGCTGTGTACCTTGGAGTAGTGTCTGGGCTGTGTACCGTGGAGTAGTGTCTGGGCTGTGTACTTGGAGTAGTGTCTGGGCTGTGTACCGTGGACAGTAGTGTCTGGGCTGTGTACCTTGGAGTAGTGTCTCTGTGTACACACCGTGGAGTAGTGTCTGGGCTGTGTACCTCCTTGGAGTAGTGTCTGGGCTGTGTACCGTGGAGTCACACAGTGTCTGGGCTGTGTACCGGGAGTACTGTCTGGGCTGTGTACCGTGGAGTACTGTGTACTGGGCGTGGAGTAGTGTCTGGGCACCTTGGAGTAGTGTCTGGGCTGTGTACAGTCTGTCTGGGCTGTGTACACAGTGTCTCTGTGTACATGGAGTAGTGTCTGGGCTGTGTACCTTGGAGTGTCTGGGCTGTGTACCGTGGAGTGTGTCTGGGCTGTGTACCTTGGAGTAGTGTCTGGGCTGTGTACTCACCTTGGAGTACTCTGACTGGAGTAGTGTCTGGGCTTCTTTACTGGGCTTTACCTAAGTACCTGGGCTGTGTACCGTGGAGTAGTGTCTGGGCTGTGTACCGTCCAGTTGTAACAGTCCTGAAAAAAGAAAGAACAGAAAGAACACACCTGGAGTTTCTGGGCTGTGTACCTGTGGAGTAGTGTCTGATGTCACACCTGGTTGTTGGAGTACTGGGCTGTGTAACCTGGGCTGTGTACCGTGGAGTAGCTGTCCAAGTGTCTGGGCTGTTACCAGACATGGCTAACTGACATTCCTTGGAGCATGTTGGGCTGTGTACCGTGGAGTATGTCTGGGCTGTGTACCATAGTGTCTGCTGTGATGTAAAGTGTCTGGGCTGTGTACCGTGGAGTAGTGACATGTGTACCTTGGAGTATGTCTGGGCTGTGTACCTTGGAGTAGTGTCTGACATGTGTCCCATGTCTGGAGTAGTGTCTGATGGATAGTGTCTGGGCTGTGTACCGTGGAGTAGTTTCTGTGTACCCTGTGTAGGGAAGTGTCTGGGCTGTGTAGGTGTGTCTGGGCTGTGTACCGTGGAATCCACCACTGGGCTTAACTGGGCTTGTACCGTGGAGTGTGTCTGGGCTGTGTATAGTTGGGCTGTGTAACTTAGGAACAATTTTGGAGTAGTGTCTGGGCTGTGTACCGTGTGTCCTGGGCTGTGTACCTTGGAGTACACACTGTCTGGGCTGTGTACCGTGGAGTACAGTAGTGTCTGGGCTGTGTACCGTGGAGTAGTGTCTGGGCTGTGTATGTAGTGTCTGGGCTGTCACAGGGGCTGGAGTAGTGTCTGGGCTGTGTACTGTGGAGTAGTGTCTGGGCTGTGTAGTGGAGTAGGGCTGTGTAGTTGGACTGTGTCTGGGCTGTGTACTGGAGTAGTGTCTGGGCTGTGTACCGTGGAGTATGTCTGGGCTGTGTACCGTGGAGTAGTGTCTGGGCTGTGTACCGTGGAGTAGTGTCTGGGCTGTGTACCGTGGAGTAGTGTCTGGGCTGTGTACCGTGGAGTAGTGTCTGGGCTGTGTACCGTGGAGTAGTGTCTGGGCTGTGTACCGTGGAGTAGTGTCTGGGCTGTGTACCGTGGAGTAGTGTCTGGGCTGTGTACCGTGGAGTAGTGTCTGGGCTGTGTACCGTGGAGTAGTGTCTGGGCTGTGTACCGTGGAGTAGTGTCTGGGCTGTGTACCGTGGAGTGTGGAGTAGTGTCTGGGCTGTGTACCGTGGAGTAGTGTCTGGGCTGTGTACCGTGGAGTAGTGTCTGGGCTGTGTACCGTGGAGTAGTGTCTGGGCTGTGTACCGTGGAGTAGTGTCTGGGCTGTGTACCGTGGAGTAGTGTCTGGGCTGTGTACCGTGGAGTAGTGTCTGGGCTGTGTACCGTGGAGTGTCTGGGCTGTGTACCGTGGAGTAGTGTCTGGGCTGTGTACCGTGGAGTAGTGTCTGGGCTGTGTGGACCTGGGCTGTGTACCGTGGAGTAGTGTCTGGGCTGTGTACCGTGGAGTAGTGTCTGGGCTGTGTACCGTGGAGTAGTGTCTGGGCTGTGTACCGTGGAGTAGTGTCTGGGCTGTGTACCGTGGACCGTGGAGTAGTGTCTGGGCTGTGTACCGTGGAGTAGTGTCTGGGCTGTGTACCGTGGAGTAGTGTCTGGGCTGTGTACCGTGGAGTAGTGTCTGGGCTGTGTACCGTGGAGTGTCTGGGCTGTGTAGTAGTGTCTGGGCTGTGTACCGTGGAGTAGTGTCTGGGCTGTGTACCGTGGAGTAGTGTCTGGGCTGTGTACCGTGGAGTAGTGTCTGGGCTGTGTACCGTGGAGTAGTGTCTGGGCTGTGTACCGTGGAGTAGTGTCTGGGCTGTGTACCGTGGAGTAGTGTCTGGGCTGTGTACCGTGGAGTAGTGTCTGGGCTGTGTACCGTGGAGTAGTGTCTGGGCTGTGTACCGTGGAGTAGTGTCTGTGTCTGGGCTGTGTACCGTGGAGGAGTAGTGTCTGGGCTGTGTACCGTGGAGTAGTGTCTGGGCTGTGTACCGTGGAGTAGTGTCTGGGCTGTGTACCGTGGAGTAGTGTCTGGGCTGTGTACCGTGTACCGAGTAGTGTCTGGGCTGTGTACCGTGGAGTAGTGTCTGGGCTGTGTACCGTGGAGTAGTGTCTGGGCTGTGTACCTGTGGAGTAGTGTCTGGGCTGTGTACCGTGGAGTAGTGTCTGGGCTGTGTACCGTGGAGTAGTGTCTGGGCTGTGTACCGTGGAGTAGTGTCTGGGCTGTGTACCTGTGGAGTAGTGTCTGGGCTGTGTGTCTGGGCTGTGGAGTAGTGTCTGGGCTGTGTACCGTGGAGTAGTGTCTGGGCTGTGTACCGTGGAGTAGTGTCTGGGCTGTGTACCTGGGCTGGAGTAGTGTGTCTGGGCTGTGTACCGTGGAGTAGTGTCTGGGCTGTGTACCGTGGAGTAGTGTCTGGGCTGTGTACCGTGGAGTAGTGTCTGGGCTGTGTACCGTGGAGTAGTGTCTGGGCTGTGTACCGTGGAGTAGTGTCTGGGCTGTGTACCGTGGAGTAGTGTCTGGGCTGTGTACCTGTGGAGTAGTGTCTGGGCTGTGTACCGTGGGGCTGTGTACCGTGGAGTAGTGTCTGTACCTTGGAGTAGTGTCTGGGCTGTGACAGTGTCTGGACTGGGACTGGGAGGGATAATGGTGCGTAGCTCTGCAGGCTATTAGGACAGAGAGTTTCTAATGGAGGCTCTGCTTCTCTGAGGCCAGCCTGTCAGCATGATACTTCTCTAGCAGACACACGAACACACATATGCAAGCACGCAGGCAGGCACAAAAACACATACACACACCCACTCAAAAAAAACAACTCTCTGCTCTGCCTGTCCGCCTGAGGAACCACAGTGTGTCCTGTGTAACTGTGTAACTGTGTCCTGTGTGCCTGTGTCCTGTGTAACTGTGTAACTGTGTCCTGTGTGCCTGTGTCCTGTATGCCTGCGTCCTGTGTGCCTGTGAAATGTGTAACTGTGTTCTGTGTAACTGTGTCCTGTGTGCCTGTGTCCTGCGTCCTGTGTGCCTGTGAAATGTGTAACTGTGTTCTGTGTAACTGTGTCCTGTGTCCTGTGTGCCGGTGTCCTGTGTCCTGTGTGCCTGTGTCCTGTGTGCCTGTGAAATGTGTAACTGTGTTCTGTGTAACTGTGTCCTGTGTCCTGTGTGCCGGTGTCCTGTGTGCCTGTGTCCTGTGTCCTGTGTGCCTGTGTAACTGTGTCCTGTGTGCCTGTGTGCCTGTGTCCTGTGTCCTGTGTGCCTGCGTCCTGTGTGCCTGTGTCCTGTGTGCCTGTGTCCTGTGTGGCTGTGTCCTGTGTGCCTGTGTCCTGTGTGCCTGTGTCCTGTGTGCCTGCGTCCTGCGTGGCTGTGTCCTGTGTGGCTGTGTCCTGTGTACCTGTGTTCTGTGTACCTGTGTCCTGTGTGGCTGTGTCCTGTGTACCTGTGTTCTGTGTACCTGCGTCCTGTGTGGCTGTGTCCTGTGTGCCTGCGTCCTGTGTGCCTGTGTCCTGTGTGCCTGCGTGCTGCGTGGCTGTGTCCTGTGTGGCTGTGTCCTGTGTACCTGTGTTCTGTGTACCTGCGTCCTGTGTGGCTGTGTCCTGTGCACCTGTGTCCTGTGTGTGATAGTCTGTCTGTGTATTGCCAACACCCTAAGGACCAGCACCATCCTCCCCTAGCTGGTTTCTCTGTTCTGTCTGCAGGGCCCAGGGACGAGCACCATCCTCCCCTAGCTGGTCTCTTTGAAATGTCTGCAGGGCCCAGGGACCAGCACCATCCTCCCCTAGCTGGTCTCTCTGTTCTGTTTGCAGGGCCCAGGGACGAGCACCATCCTCCCCTAGCTGGTCTCTCTGTTCTGTTTGCAGGGCCCAGGGACGAGCACCATCCTCCACTAGCTGGTCTCTCTGTTCTGTCTGCAGGGCCCAGGGACGAGCACCATCCTCCCCTAGCTGGTCTCTCTGTTCTGTTTGCAGGGCCCAGGGACGAGCACCATCCTCCACTAGCTGGTCTCTCTGTTCTGTCTGCAGGGCCCAGGGACCAGCACCATCCTCCCCTAGCTGGTCTCTCTGTTCTGTTTGCAGGGCCCAGGGACGAGCACCATCCTCCACTAGCTGGTCTCTCTGTTCTGTCTGCAGGGCCCAGGGACGAGCACCATCCTCCCCTAGCTGGTCTCTCTGTTCTGTTTGCAGGGCCCAGGGACGAGCACCATCCTCCACTAGCTGGTCTCTCTGTTCTGTCTGCAGGGCCCAGGGACCAGCACCATCCTCCCCTAGCTGGTCTCTCTGTTCTGTCTGCAGGGCCCAGGGACCAGCACCATCCTCCCCTAGCTGGTCTCTCTGTTCTGTCTGCAGGGCCCAGGGACAGGTCGTACGTTGGTTTCCCCAGCGCTGGTACATCCATCTGACAGGAAGAGGACGTTGGTTTCCCCAGCGCTGGTACATCCATCTGACAGGAAGAGGACGTTGGTTTCCCCAGCGCTGGTACATCCATCTGACAGGAAGAGGACGTTGGTTTCCCCAGCGCTGGTACATCCATCTGACAGGAAGAGGACGTTGGTTTCCCCAGCGCTGGTACATCCATCTGACAGGAGGAGGATGTTGGTTTCCCCAGTGCTGGTTCATCCATCTGACAGGAAGAGGATGTTGGTTTCCCCAGCGCTGGTACATCCATCTGACAGGAAGAGGACGTTGGTGTCCCCAGCACTGGTACATCCATCTGACAGGAGGAGGTAGTTGGTTTCCCCAGCGCTGGTACATCCATCTGACAGGAGGAGGATGTTGGTTTCCCCAGCGCTGGTACATCCATCTGACAGGAAGAGGATGTTGGTTTCCCCAGCGCTGGTACATCCATCTGACAGGAGGAGGATGTTGGTTTCCCCAGCGCTGGTACATCCATCTGACAGGAAGAGGACGTTGGTTTCCCCAGCGCTGGTACATCCATCTGACAGGAGGAGGATGTTGGTTTCCCCAGCGCTGGTACATCCATCTGACAGGAAGAGGATGTTGGTTTCCCCAGCGCTGGTACATCCATCTGACAGGAAGAGGATGTTGGTTTCCCCAGCGCTGGTACATCCATCTGACAGGAAGAGGACGTTGGTGTCCCCAGCGCTGGTACATCCATCTGACAGGAAGAGGATGTTGGTTTCCCCAGCGCTGGTACATCCATCTGACAGGAAGAGGATGTTGGTTTCCCCAGCGCTGGTACATCCATCTGACAGGAAGAGGACGTTGGTTTCCCCAGCGCTGGTACATCCATCTGACAGGAAGAGGACGTTGGTGTCCCCAGCACTGGTACATCCATCTGACAGGAGGAGGACGTTGGTTTCCCCAGCGCTGGTACATCCATCTGACAGGAAGAGGATGTTGGTTTCCCCAGCGCTGGTACATCCATCTGACAGGAGGAGGATGTTGGTTTCCCCAGCGCTGGTACATCCATCTGACAGGAGGAGGATGTTGGTTTCCCCAGCACTGGTACATCCATCTGACAGGAAGAGGACGTTGGTTTCCCCAGCACTGGTACATCCATCTGACAGGAAGAGGACGTTGGTTTCCCCAGCGCTGGTACATCCATCTGACAGGAAGAGGATGTTGGTTTCCCCAGCGCTGGTACATCCATCTGACAGGAAGAGGACGTTGGTTTCCCCAGCGCTGGTACATCCATCTGACAGGAAGAGGACGTTGGTGTCCCCAGCACTGGTACATCCATCTGACAGGAGGAGGACGTTGGTTTCCCCAGCGCTGGTACATCCATCTGACAGGAAGAGGATGTTGGTTTCCCCAGCGCTGGTACATCCATCTGACAGGAGGAGGATGTTGGTTTCCCCAGCGCTGGTACATCCATCTGACAGGAGGAGGATGTTGGTTTCCCCAGCACTGGTACATCCATCTGACAGGAAGAGGACGTTGGTTTCCCCAGCACTGGTACATCCATCTGACAGGAAGAGGATGTTGGTTTCCCCAGCGCTGGTACATCCATCTGACAGGAAGAGGACGTTGGTTTCCCCAGCACTGGTACATCCATCTGACAGGAAGAGGACGTTGGTTTCCCCAGCACTGGTACATCCATCTGACAGGAAGAGGATGTTGGTTTCCCCAGCGCTGGTACATCCATCTGACAGGAAGAGGACGTTGGTTTCCCCAGCGCTGGTACATCCATCTGACAGGAAGAGGACGTTGGTTTCCCCAGCACTGGTACATCCATCTGACAGGAAGAGGACGTTGGTTTCCCCAGCGTTGGTACATCCATCTGACAGGAAGAGGACGTTGGTGTCCCCAGTGCTGGTTCATCCTTGACCTTCTTCAGATGATGACTGGTCAGGGTCACCTCATCAGGCCTCTGTAGACTTATCTGTACACACACACACGAGCACGCACACAAACGCACACACACAGGCACTTGAGCATGCACACACACAGACAGATGGACACACACACACTCTTCTACAGTCAGCTCTAGGAGGCTTCCTGCCAAGTAGGTTCTATAAGCCTTGTTATTCCCAGCTCATTTCACACCAATGGCAGGATGACTCCTTTGAGCAGCCTGTTTCATGCTCTGCTGAATAGCTGCTTGGATAAAAGGAATATATTAATAGATGTAGTCTCTTCTCCTTCTCCCCTTGACGTCGGGCTGGAGAGACTGTCTGTCTCCGGACCAGTATGCTCCACCTCCACCTCGCCTGGTAAAAACACACACAGTGCTGTCAAGTGTAACCCAGCTATACATTACCTTCATCTCATACATTACTAGATATCTATGTGGTGGTGTTGGTTTTATACCCAGTGAGACCATCTCTCATACTGGGACCAGGCTGCTGGTTGCGTGGTGGCTAAACACTAGAGCTGTGTCAGCAATGGCACCATCTTCCCATGGCCCATAGGGCTGTAGGTAAAAGTGGTGCACTATGTAGGGGAATAGGGTGCCATTTGGGACACACTGAAGTTTCTTCACACTCTTTTGTCTGACTGAAGAGAGGAAGGCAAAGGGCTTTTTCATGGTCTGAGTTCCTAGTGAATCAGTCTTCACATCCTCCTCTCTCTGTCAGCGCTGCATTAGATACACTCTGAATAGTATTCATGGTCTTCCCGGTTCCATCAAAACGCATTATACTGTTTTACGCTTTCTCTGCTGTGTGTGTTTACAACCACCCTCTAAATATACCATTATATAACACAGTGTGACTGAATGATCGTTTTCCCACATAACCACACTGCTGTAATCTCCACCAAGGTCTAATGTGGCATATAGAAGATAATGTAGCACAGACAGTGTAGTCAGATAATGTAATATATGGATAATGAAGTACAGATCCACTAATATATATACAGAGCATTTGGAAAGTATTCAGACCCTTTGACTTTTTCTACTTTTTTGTTATGTTGAAGCCTTATTATAAAATGGATTATAGCGTTTTTTCCCCCTCATCAATCTACACACAAAACCTCATAATGACAAAGTCAAAACAGGATTTTAGAAATGTCTTCCATTTAAGAATGATGGAGGCCACTGTGTTCTTGGGGACCTTCAATGCTGCAGAAATGTTTTGGTACCCTTCCCCATATCTGTGCCTTGACCCAATCCTGTCTCGGAGCTCTACAGACAATTCTTTTGATCTCATGTCTTGGTTTTTACTCTGACATGCACTGTCAACTGTGGGACCTTATATAGACAGGTGTTGGCTTTTCCAAATCATGTCCAGTCAATTGATTTGATCACAGACTCCAATCAAGTTGTAGAAACATCTGAAGGATGATCAATGGAAACAGGATGTACCTGAGCTCAATTTTGAGTCACAGAGCAAAGGGTCTGAATACTTATGTAAATAAGGTATTTCTATTTGACATGTTTATAAATTAGCAAACATTTCTACAAACCTGTTTTTACTTTGTCATTATGGGGTATTGTGTGTAGATTGATAACATAACAAAATGTGGGAAAAGTCAAGGGGTCTGAACACTTTCTGATTGCACTGTAGATAATGTAGGGTGTAGATTGATAACAAAGTGTTATCCTGAAGTATGACCAAAGAAGAAGTATTACATGTACTAAAACATATTGTACTTAAACTCACTGATGGCGGTCTTTCAGTGTATTATGGCCATGCTATCACTAAAA